>NC_142414.1:5285000-5467500 GCF_059516105.1 Syngnathus floridae | reverse complement strand
GTCAGATTTAGCACAGCAACAACAAGACATGAGGATAGAAAGGTGTGAGCCGTCTCGACTGACGTACGGGACACCTGGGCAGGGGACACGCTGTGACAACACACTTGGACTGTCGATTTAACTGCGACTGTTTCACCTCAGGCTCATAGCCAAACTTTAAGCAACCTCTCACGGCTACAATTGCACATTCCACCCAATAAATGAGATACAGAAAAGTAGCTCTATCTGCCCTGTAGTGTCATCTTGAATGGAAAAAACTTTTTGCTTGCTTGCAAAAAACAATGTTCTTAAAATAAGGAAAACGCAACTTCATATAAATGTATTTTGGTAACTACGGTTTGAGGTTGTAATTACTTTTTAACAGTGTCTGGAATGTATAACTTGATGGCCACACTTACAGCCAAATAAAAACTTGCAGTACCAATTTAGCAAGTGAACCTAACTGCAATTTTATATGCATGACGCAGTCGAGCAAAATGGTACACGTTCCCTGCTGTGCAATGCCTCCATAAACAGTTGCCACGGGGCCTTTTGATCAACTGGTGCCACCAGACAATTTGACATCTGGGGCAGTGCCAGTTGGCAGCGGAATTTTAATTCGGGAAGTGTTGTGTGATTACTTTTCATGACTTAAAGACTTTGAATTAAAGAGATAACATCTTTCATACAGAGAAAAAAAAAAACATCCATATTGATGATTTAATTCAGCCTCTGTGGTGAATGAATCTAACCATTTATAATGTTGCCACTATGAATCGCCTGTTACAATTGATCCTTACAGTTAAACTCCAAATTTAAATCCCAACTTGCTAAAGTGTCAGCACTGACATCTTTTAAGCACTGCTTGTTATTTTTTGCACCATGTTGCTTTCAACGAGGCTGCCTCACTGTTTCCTTAACAGCAGCGGTGGCTACCAAAACAACATCTCGTACGTGCGGTAATTGCCTCGAGCTTTTTGGGGAAACGATTCCGTCTGAGGCATGTTAATGCATTCCAACTGAGTTTTAAGAGCATTTAGATAAGAAAATAAAAACTGTGCAGTAATTCATTACTAGATCGTTCATATTTAACTGAAACTAACGACAATATATACTAAAGCCGTGGTTTTCCAACTTTTAACACCTTTTACACTAAATAAAACAAAATATATTTTGCTCTCCATGTACCACACGTCAAGCAGGTGTGGGCATACTTATTGCCCCCCGGCTGGGCGCCTGCACATTGGGGTTCACCCCGGTGAACGAGAGGGTAGCCTCCCTCCGCCTTCGGATGGGGGGACGGGTCCTGACTGTTGTTCGTGTCTATGCACCAAACGGCAGCTCAGAGTACCCACCCTTCTTGGGGTCCCTGGAGGAAGTGCTGGAGAGCGCTCCTTCTGGGGACTCCATCGTTCTACTGGGTGACTTCAATGCTCACGTGGGCAATGACAGTGAGACCTGGAAGGGCACGATTGGGAGGAACGGCCCCCCCGATCTCAACCCGTGCGGTGTTCAATTATTGGACTTCTGTGCTCGACACGGATTTCAATAATGAACACCATGTTCAAACATGAGGGTGTCCATGTGTGCACTTGGCACCAGGACACCCTAAGCCGCAGTTCGATGATCGACTTTGTAGTCGTGTCATCGGATTTGCGGACGCATGTTTTGGACACTCGGGTGAAGAGAGGGGCGGAACTGTCAACTGATCACCACCTGGTGGTGGGTTGGCTCCGATGGTGGGGGAAGATGCCGGTCCGACTTGGCAGGCCCAAACGCTCTGTGAGGGTCTGCTGGGAACGTCTGGCAGAATCTCCTGTCAGAAAGAGCTTCAACTCCCACCTCCGGCAGAGCTTTTCTCACGTCCCGGGGGAGGCGGGGGACATTAAGTCCGAGTGGACCATGTTCCGCGCCTCCATTGTTGAGGCGGCCGACCGAAGCTGTTGCCGTAAGGTCGTTGGTGCCTGTCGTGGCGGCAATCCCCGAACCCGTTGGTGGACACCGGCAGTAAGGGATGCCGTCAAGCTGAAGAAGGAGTTCTATCGGGCCGTTTTGGCCTGCGGGACTCCAGAGGCAGCTAACAGGTACCGGATGGATGGCCAAGCGGAACGCAGCTTTGGCGGTTGCTGAGGCAAAAACCTGGGCGTGGGAGGAGTTCGGTGAGGCCATGGAGAATGACTTCCGGACGGCTTCGAGGAAATTCTGGTCCACCATCCGGCGTCTCAGGAGGGGGAAGCAGTGCAACGTCAACACTGTTTACAGTGGGGATGGCGTGCTGCTGACCTCGACTCGGGACGTCGTGAGTCGGTGGAGAGAATACATCGAAGACCTCCTCAATTCCACCTACACGCCTTCCATTGAGGAAGCAGGGCCTGGAGACTCTGAGGCGGATTCTCCAATCTCCGGGGTCGAAGTCACTGAGGTAGTTAAAAAACTCCTCGGTGGCAAGGCCCCGGGGGTGGATGAGATCCACCCGGAGTTCTTAAAGGCTCTGGATGTTATGGGGCTGTCATGGCTGACACGCCTCTACAACATTGCTTGGGCATCGGGGACAATGCCTCTGGATTGGCAGACTGGGGTGGTGGTTCCCCTCTTTAAGAACTGGGACCGGAGGGTGTGTTCCAATTACAGGTCTATTTAGGGCTATTTAGGGGTGCTGGAGAGGAGGGTCCGTCGGGAGGTCGAACCTCGGATTCAGGAGAAGCAGTGTGGCTTTCGTCCTGGCCGTGGAACAGTGGACCAGCTCTACACCCTCGGCAGGATCCTCGAGGGTGCATGGGAGTTCACCCAACCAGTCCACATGTGTTTTGTGGACTTGGAGAAGGCGTTCGACCATGTCCCTCGGGAGGTTCTGTGGAGGGTGCTTCGGGAGTACGGGGTGCCGACCCAACTGATAAGGGCGGTTCGGTCCCTGTATCACCGATGCCAGAGTCTGGTCTGCATTTCCGGCAGTAAGTCGGATTCGTTCCCAGTGAGGGTTGGACTCCGCCAAGGCTGCCCTTTGTCACTGATTCTGTTCATACTTTTTATGGACAGAATTTCTAGGCGCAGCCGAGGCGTTGAGGCGGTCCGGTTTGGGGACCTCACCATCGCGTCTCTGCTTTTTGCAGATGACGTGGTGCTGTTGGCTTCTTCAGGCCGTGATCTCCAGCTCTCGCTGGAGCGGTTCGCAGCCGAGTGTGAAGCGGTCGGGATGAGGGTCAGCACCTCCAAATCCGAGTCCATGGTCCTCAATTGGAAAAGGGTGGAATGCCCTCTCCGGATCGGGGATGAGATCCTGCCCCAAGTGGAGGAGTGCAAGTACCTTGGAGTCTTGTTCACGAGTGAGGGGAGGATGGAGCGCGAGATCGACAGGCGGATCGGTGCAGCGTCGGCAGTAATGCGGACCCTGTACCGGTCCGTTGTGGTGAAGAGAGAGCTGAGCCAAAAGGCAAAGCTCTCAATTTACCGGTCGATTTACGCTCCTACCCTCACCTATGGTCACGAGCTATGGGTCGTGACCGAAAGAACGAGATCCCGGATACAAGCGGCCGAAATGAGTTTTCTCTGCAGGATGTCCGGGCTCTCCCTTAGAGATAGGGTGAGAAGCTCGGTCATCCGGGAGAGACTCGGAGTAGAGTCGCTACTCCTCCACATTGAGAGGAGCCAGATGAGGTGGCTCGGGCATCTTATCAGGATGCCTCCTGGACGCCTCCCTGGGGAGGTGTTCCGGGTATGTCCCACTGGTAGGAGACCCCGGGGACGACCCAGGATGCGCTGGAGAGATTATGTCTCTCAGCTGGCCTGGGAACGCCTTGGGATCCCCCGGGATGAGCTGGATGAAGTGGCTGGGGAGAGGGAAGTCTGGGAGTCCCTCCTAAAGCTGCTGCCCCCGCGACCCGATCCCGGATCAGTGGAAGAAGATGGATGGATGGATGGGTAGATGTACCACCATAGAACCAACATGAAGTCATGTCAACAGCTTTTGTTTCATATTTATTGCACTACTGATCAGTTCAAATTGATAAATGCATCATTTGCACAGCTGTCACTGGCCAATGTTCGGTACTAATAATATCCTTTAAATGATTGGAGAGTGACTAAAGAAGATTTACCAGCTAAAAAAGTTGTGGAGGCAGTCCAATTGCCACGAACAGTAGCTGTATGCACGTGTCCAGCGCACACACGCACAAGACTGACGAGATGTCAAAGGAGAACGAACTTGGCTTGACTAAGTCCTGCGATTATAATATTGAGAGATTTTGTAATGACAACTTCCTCCTTTTTTCAATTGTAAACGTCTCCTTAACAGGGCTCCAAAAAGCCTGTCTAGGAAGGCATTAGTCAGACAGTGTCAAAGTTTATTTGGTAGATAGACCCCTGATACTATAATGTTGAGAGATTTATTTTCCCTCTTTTTTGAATTGTAAACGTCTGCTTAACAGGGCTCCGAAAAGCTTGTCTAGGAGGACGTTAGTTATAGAGTGTCAAAGTATATTTGGTGAACTAAACCCCTGCTGCTATACTGTTGAAATGTTTTGTAATAACAACTTCCATGTTATTTTTGTGTCATTGCTTTGGAAGCGAATGTGAGCGATAAACACCTGCCGGCCAGTCCCTCTGCTATGCATGTATGTATATTGTCTCTCTCTCTCTCTCTCTCTCTCTCTCTCTCTCTCTCTCTCTCTCTCTCTCTCTCTCTCTCTCTCTCTCTCTCTCTCTATATATATATATATATATATATATATATATATATATATATATATATATATATATATATATATATATATATATATATATATAAAACCTGCTCAGAGAACCCTTCAATGTGGTCACACCTGGTCCCCATTCAAGCAATTTATCCACAGAGCTGGTGCCTGTTTTTTTTTCATCCTTTAAAAAGACTCTAGCTTGTCCTTGGGTCCTGTTAGTGTGAAACCTTATTTTTATGTGTGAGCCCTGCAGTTACCTGAGTGGTGATGGGTGGTCACCATAAAGCAGGGGTCACAAACTCAAGGGCGCCAATCCAGCCTGTTTTAGGTGCAGCCCTACTACAGCACACTCGATTCAAATGATCAGCTCATCAGCAAGCTCTATTAAGCCTGATAACAATCCTGGTGAGGTAGCACGGTGGTGCACTGGTGAGCACGTCCACGTCACAGTCCCTGTGTGGAGTTTGTATTTTCTCCCCGTGCCTGCGTAGATTTTTTCGGGCAATCCAGTTTCTTCCCACATCCCAAAAACATGCCTGGTGGACTGATTGAGCACTTCAAATTGCCCTGTGTGAGTGCGAGTGCAGATGGTTGTTCGTCTCTGTGTGCCCTGTGATTGGCTTGCAGCCGGTTCAGGGTGTCCCCCACTTACTGCCCGATGACTGCTGGGATAGGCTCCAATGCGCCCGTGACCCTGTGGGGATAAGAAAATGGATGGATGACCCTAATGATTTTAATCAGGTGTGTTGCAGTGGGGATGCATCTAAAACAGGCTAGATTGGCACCAACGAGGACCAAACTTGGTGACCCCTGCTATAAGGCAAGTGGTTGACTTCACCACTCCAGTCCTTTTTGTATTGTCTCATTTTGTTGATTTGTCACCCTTGGTGCTCCAGGCTTGTTTGATTCTCCTGAAAAAATATGCATTGATGGTCTTAAAAAAATGTGAACGGACGCAGCACATCTGGTGTTAAGTGAACCAGCTGAGCTGTTTGGTGTGGGCTCAGCAGAGAGGTGAAAGGTCGGAGTGTGACATCTGGGTTACGATAGCTGTTGGTGGAGGAAAACTAAAATCTGGAGGTCACTGGAACTCAGAATTCAGAAGCATGTGTGCCATTTTTTCTCTTGTTTCTGTATTAGCGCAATGCATCGTGGGAATTATTGCTTTACTAGTTGTTGTCCGCTATTATTCTTGATGCATTGTTCAATATGTTGGGATAATGTTTGGAAGAAATGACTCATTGCCTACTCCTTAATCATTACATAAAAATTTTAAATTGTGGACTAGTAACCCAACATTTGTTACGTTTAATACTCCAAAAAGGAGCGACTCTACATTTATTTTATTATTCATCCATATCCTAAAGCTTTGATCATCCATGATTCACTACTACAAGATTCATTGTGATATATATTGAGGGCACAAAATAGGGCAGACATGTCCAGCATATCCCCCGATATAGAGGAGAATCTATTCTCCTTCCACATCTAAACAGCATTCTTAATTTGTAAACTCACTTTGACAGCACTATAATACATTTGTGGTGACGCAGATGGAACCAATAAAGCATGCAAACAACAAAAACAGAACAAGCTGGGGCTAGCGGAGCAACAAAAAAGCACCTGGCTAAACTGGACACACACCATGAACCGATCAAGCTAAAAGCAAACGCAAGAGAGCTAAATACGCTCAGATTAATTGACGGAACGAAGCACAGCCGAGAAGAAGCCGACGGGATGGGAGGAACTGATTGGTTTGGACAAGAGAAGCAAAGAAATGACACAGTCAACCAATGCAAAAACAAGCAATGCAAACTGAGCAAATATTGAAAGCCTACATTGTAAATAATCAAATACCACGAATGGAAAAGCCCAATGTAAGCGCGATAATCTGACTGTTTACAGATCACATTTGAAAGCCAATACAACAGAATGACGCCATATTGCTTTTCAGCCTGCACTGTTTGGAAACTACATTCATAATCTAGCGTATTTATAGAAAACCAAGCAGTACTGTTAGCACATGCTTTTGCATTCAGCACAACTGACAGCTTTGACAGGTGCTTCGTCAAAAGAGATGCCTGTTTGTGCATGCTTGCATTTCCATGTGTGCAACTTAAATGTGCAGACGGGCCTGCTGAGTCCACATGCATAGACGTGCAGAGTCGATGCAGAAATTAGCAAGATCAAATAATACTCTTGTGGTCTTACTGTGTCGGTTTAGTGCCACAGTTATATTCGAAATTGTTTCTGTGAATTTGTGTTGACATCGCCGTGGCCTCACTTTCATACCGTATCATCTATGGCTTGTTGGAACATGAAACTAATTTGCTGCTATTGAGAGTGCTGAAATGACCTCATATGCGCTTTGCCATATGCATATATATATATATATATATATATATATATATATATACAGTGGAGCCTTGGTTTTCGACCATAATCCGTTCCAGAAGGCTGTTCGAGAAGTGAATCGTTCGAATTCCGAATCATGTTTTCCCATTACAAATAATGGAAAAAAATGTAATCCGTTCCAAGCAAAAAAAAAGAAAAACTCGCCTTTTTTAAGCATTTTTTCATTTGCGCATTATTGTCCTTTCGCGCAACTGCAGCGCACCGCCGAACGCGCAACCGTAGCGCGTCGCCAACCGTGCAACTACACCGGGCTGGTCGCATTATTGTGACAGAGCCGTCGCTGAAATTTAGAAACGATTTTTAATGTCCTGATGCAGTTTCCAAAATTTAAGTGGACCTCAGTGCACAAGGAGCTTAATTTTGTCCGATTGCGCAACCGCAGCGCGCCGGGCGTTCACTGTCGCATGGTTTAAGAGCGTCTTTGTTTTTTAGGATGGCTTTACTGCTCCCTCTTGCTTCCTTTGAAGACATGATTAGAGTTGATACAATCCTCAGAGTAACGAGAATGTAAAAACGAACGGAGTCAGTTGGCATGCGGGTCCTCTCGGCTCATCTCGCGAGGTTCGACAACCGAATTTCGTCCGACATCCGAAGCAAAAAAATCTCTAATTTTTTGTTCGCATACCGATTTGTTCGAGAACTAGGACGTTCGAAAACCGAGGCTCCACTCTGTGTATATACGTATATATATATATATTGCTGGATTCTGTCCACAATTTAGGGAGCGCGTTATCTGCGCCTCACGGCAAAAGCCTTTGCCAATCACCTGTTATCCAATTTACTCACTGCGTGCTCGTTTGATTTCTTCAGATTTAGGAAAATGCAAAGACACTGAAGCAGAAATCAGACTTACACAGATTGGTTGAGTTCAATCACGATTCTTGTTCAAAAAGCTCTGTTTTCAGGAAAGTACAATACAGCGCTGGGCCCTTCAAGAGCGGAAAGTTTCCATTCAGAAAAGGCAAAGTCCAAGGTTGTTAGATCAGTTTTATATTCAGTAGCACATTGTGGGCCGAGATTGATGGGTGATGAGTCTTCGGGGTGGGGCAAGTTCGAAGGAGAGTCTGCTTGCATGGGAGTGGTGCTGATTATGGGCAAGTCGGTGTGGAGGTGGGGTTCTGTTGGTGTGTGTGTGTGGAGGGGGGGGTGTTGTCTTCCATCCCGTCTTTCGGCCTTGGCGATCATCTTTGGCCGAGTCTTTGGGTGGCTCCTTCTGGCACCTGCTGGTTTTATCTCCACGTGACCTTCCTGTGAACATTCTTCTCCAATCTTGGACAGACTGTCGTACTGCTGGATTCTTTTAATTTTGTCATTTTGTACGAAATTATGTTAGCTTTTGGCTGTGACATCATTAATCTATTGCTGTTCTTTTGATACATCATGTCTGTGCTTATTCTTAGTTTAATCATTCTTCCAACCGTATCTTTTCTTTGTTAGGCAAACTATTTCCCTCTGTGCAGAGCGTTCAGTAGTAATCAAAAACTGGCGTCTAGCATTAGTCAAAACACAAGATACAATCAAGTACTGAACGGTCAAGACGACTCTGGTCGTGTCCATGATTCAGAGAAAAAACATCAGGTATGAATTACACAGTTCCTTAAGGGTCATTAAGCTATTTAGGCAATATATCAAAAGTCATTTGTTATTTCAATGTGCTCAGAAATATATCAGATCATAAAGTTATAAAAACCTTTCTCATCACCATTTATGAAAAATGTCTAGTTATGTCTTCTTTATTGATTTGGTGTGTAGGTATAATTATATGCTTAAAATGTTTCTTTTATTTATTTAACATGTGAATATACTTGTCTGCTTATGTACTTTATTCAATGAGGTTTGAGCATATCTGTTTTTGTAGCTAGACAGGACTTTTTGTGTTTTGACCCCATTTCCTGCAATATATATATATATATAATAATCAATTTGAATTCCGCCTCACGTCCGCCTCACAGTTAGGAGGGTGTGGGTTCGATTCCACCTCCGGCCCTCCCTGTGTGGAGTTTGCATGTTCTCCCTGTGCCCGCGTGAGTTTGCTCCAGCCACTCCAGTTTCCTCCCACATCCCAAAAACATGCTTGGTAGGTTGATTGAGCACTCCAAATTGTCCCTAGGTGTGAGTGCGAGTGCGAATGGTTGTTCGTCTCTGTGTGCCCTGCAACCGGTTCAGGGTGTCCCACGCCTACTGCCCGCTGCTGGGATAGGCTCTAGCACGCCTGTGACCCCGTGGGGACAAGCGGTATAGAAAATGGATGGATGGATGGATGGATGGATGGATGGATGGATGGATGGATGGATGGATGGATGGATGGATGGATGGATGGATGGATGGATGGATGGATGGATGGATGGATGGATGGATGGATGGATGGATGGATGGATGGATGGATGGATGAGGCAACTGATTCTTTGTCTGTTCAAGTGTGTCAAATGTCAACGTGACTACAATTATGTATGTTTGTGTTGGATACGCATCAAACACATGCACACGCCTTAGCCCCAAGTCGACAATCCAAGCCGCTTATGATGCACTTATTCGAATTATGTCAATCTGGAATGCACACTACGTAAAATGATGAGTCATTGGACACAACTGCAAATTAGTTTAAGCATCGACTTTTACTGACGGAAGGAAGCAATTTTTCGGCTTCTCCCCAGTTTTGTGAGTTTTGTAGAGGAAGCAGTAGTTGTCGGATGTTTCCTAGGTGACGCCTGCGCTCGCATCAATAAATATAAAACCATCTGCGCTTTAGCAGCAGGTCATACTGGGAACTTTTGAGTGTAGATTCGCTCGCATGCCGCTAACAGACGGAGTGCGGGCCTGGGAGGTCTCACACGGACAGGTGGTTGGCATTAGATCGACGGACGGTTGTGGGGGTGAGAGAGATTGCGAGGCAGCGGTGTGGACGCAGGCGGGAAGAGATGACAGAACGATGTGGAGACCACACAGAATTGAAAATGGTCTGCTTATGTCTTCAGAAGCCAGAGTGAGACCGAAGTAAAAAAAAAAAAGTGTAGATTGATTTTTTTGAATGTGTGTAAAGTAATGTTGGTCATTGTGGAAAGTACTCAATGTTGCATGCTAGAAAGCCAAAATTAATGTTTTAATTTACATGAAAATGTGGAAAATACAATCTGACAACGAGAAACTAGCATTTGTTAACTGTCATTGAAAGACGCTGAAGTAACGATGCATCCGGTACAACTAGTTTGAGACTGAGTGCGATACTCAGTACAGATACTTGACAATTTCTGATATAGTACATCTTGTAATTGTGACGAAAATGTGTTTTACTTTTATCAAATATTGTTCATAGACACAAACCTTTATAGAACACAGAATATGTTTTGCTCAAATGTAACAATCATTATGATGACTGACTTCATTTCAAGGGGCATTGCTAAGGTACCGATACCCGATACTGGTATCCGCATCAGTTTATGAAACTCACGAAGGAGAACCAAAGAACACTAACACAAAAATAAAAGTGTCATAAACAATATTAAACATTGACAAATCAATTTACTGTGCAGTAAAGTTCGTGCACACAACTCAGAACAGTAACCCCAGCGCTAACAAAACATCACGTGTTACTTTGGAAACAATAGCGACAGTTTTTTTTTTGTTTTTTTTTTTGTCTCTGCCAGTAAAAGATGAATTTCACATCTCGGGAAAATTTAATAACTATCCATCAATCTCATGCGTACTTCATTTTTTCAGGAGAATCAAATAAAAGAAAACAAACATTCATTTATTAATTTAATTTATTTATTTGAATCTAATTTTTTTTTTTTAAACTGATTTTTTTTTACTATTTGATATGGTAGACATGCAAGCAAAGGCTTATTCTTATTCTTATGCTTAGTTTTTCTCCCTTCGGTTAAACTGTATCTATTTATTGTATATAACATATTTCGCAGAGCTTTAAATTGCATTAAAGAAGCATTGCTGAGCACTAAACTTGATTTGTTACAATACAAGACTTTCAAGTCTGTGTACACTTAATTTCTTCAAAACGTAAATATCTTTTGTTTTATCTCCTCAGTGGCTCTGCACAGTGGGAATAATTCACGGTAACTGCTTAGTGCATTTACCTCTTCAATACAGTTGGGAATATTCAAAGGAAGCCATGCACGCGTGCATGCATAACCTGAGGTCTGACGCATAGCACACCTAATTCTGAGCACAGCGTAAGTCATGCGTCATGGAAAAATGACGTGTCCCCAAGAGTGAGATTTGGCCCAAAGGTGAAAGAAGAAAGCTTGGGTTCAGTAGTCTTCCTCGGTGCTTAGTTTATTTTGTGTCCCTTTCAAAAATGTCATGTAGAGTCAACTTTAAATAAATGAGACCCTGGATTGTAAGGGCTGCGCTTGTTGCTTTTCTAGAATCAGTCAATCAAGCAAAAAGAAATCATCCAAATGAATGACAGCAAATATGTGTAACAAACTTTAAAATGTGTGTGTGTGTGGGGGGGGGTGTAAGACAACCCATTATTGCCACATCTTTTTGCTTCAGTTCAGTGGACATGGTGCTGCTCCTTCAAATTTGTGCAACTTAGCCAGCTGGATGCAGTATATTACAGACATGGAGTTAAATGAAGGACATACTCTCACACTTGCTGAGTAAGTCTTCGCAGAGGATAAATAATATGTGCCTGTGAGTATTGCTGGATTATCTACATGTGTGACTGCAGAGTTTGCTTAGATATCCATGGAAAGGGTTTTAACACTGCCAGACTGATGTCAACCTGGCTATGGCATTTTTCATTGTTTGTTATCATTCAGCTAAATGGACTTGTGGTCCAAAAAAAACCTCAGAATCATTCTATTAGTTTTATGTTTAGATTCATCGGGAGTTGCTTTATTCAGTTTGGAGTCTCATGCCAAACTACTTCTTGTTGAGTTGAGTTGAGTTGAGTTGAGTTGAGTTGAGTTGAGTTGAGTTGAGTTGAGTTGAGATGAGATGAGATGAGCTGAGTTGAGCTGAGTTGAGTTGAGTTGAGTTGAGTTGAGTTGAGTTGAGTTGAGTTGAGTTGAGTTGGGTTGGGTCGGGTCGGGTCGAGGTGAGTTGAATTTACACCCACCATACTAAACTTACCGTATTTTCCGGACTATAAGTCGCTTCGGAGTATAAGTCGCACCAGCCATAAAATGCCCCAAAAAGTGAAAAAAAAGATATATAAGTCGCTCCGGAGTATAAGTCGCATTTTGGGGGCAATTTATTCGACAAAATCCCACACCAAAAACAGTCATGAACGAGCAACAACAGGCTAAACGATAGCAACAACAGGCTAAACGATAGGTATGCTAACGTGACAAACACAAACAAAGAGCTGAGAACGGGCCTGACGTAACATATAGAGTGATTAAGGACAACTATTACATAAATAACATGTTTATAAAACCATCAGTGTCACTCCAATTCATTAAATAGCAACAACAGGCTAAACGATAGGTATGCTAACGTGACAAACTCAAACAAAGAGCTGAGAACGGGCCTGACGTAACATATAGAGTGATTAAGGACAACTATTACATGAATAACATGTTTATAAAACCATCTGTGTCACTCCAATTCATTAAATAGCAACAACAGGCTAAACGATAGGTATGCTAACGTGACAAACTCAAACAAAGAGCTGAGAACGGTCCTGACGTAACATATAGAGTGATTAAGGACAACTATTACATGAATAACATGTTTATAAAACCATCGGTGTCACTCCAATTCATTAAATAGCAACAACAGGCTAAACGATAGGTGTGCTAACGTGACAAACACAAACAAAGAGCTGAGAACCGGCCTGACGTAACATATAGAGTGATTAAGGACAACTATTACATGAATAACATGTTTATAAAACCATCGGTGTCACTTCAATTCATTAAATCCATCGATCGTTCTTTGTCAACAATGGGTGCGCACGGCTGAGGACGCTTGCATTTCAAAATATTCCACATATTCCACAGGCTCATATAACGATAGATAAACTATATTTCAAATAACTATAATACAAACCAATAATATTATCAAACCATCCGTGCATTTTAATTCCATTAAATCCATCGATGAAATTCCTCGTCCTTTGTCAACATCGCCGCGCGTGCGCCCTGACGTCAGCCTCGTCTTTATTCCACAGATCTACTATATAACTAACTATATTGTAGCGTTAACAAAGTACAAGGATAGACGTGGGTTTGGTAAACGGCTCTTTATTAAACAAAACAAACTTCCAAGCGTGTGGCGGCGTGGACTTCCAGACAGACCGGGCGTGCGTAATGGCCATGTCCGAGCCCCGCGCACCGTTCGCGGACAACCACTCGGCCGAGCGCCGGCCCCCGACTCAGTAGAGTCGGACCGGGCGTGCGTAAAAGCCATAATAGTTTTTCAAACCTTCTATGTCACTCCAAATCCTTAATTCCTTCAAACTCTTTGTCCTCCGTGTCACTTAGAAATGATCACCGCTAATGATGTCCTTGTGTGGGCACGTAAACAACCGCCGCGCCGCGCTACTGACGTCACTTGAAATAGTAATCCATTGGTACATCACGGTTCTCCAAACTTTCTTTCTGCTGCTCGATTACTGTTTTCAGCTGCATATTTTACAACTTGAAGTTTGGAACGTGCAAAATATGAGTTTCTTTTTGGTGCCATTTTTCTTAAGCCCACCCAGTTGATGAGTCACGGCCAACGGTGAAATTTAGAGCGCCCTCATCCAGTTTCGTCTGAAAATATAATTTTTTTGGGTTGTTTTATCAAAGTCAAAGTCTGCTTTATCGTTGATTTTTTTTTTTTTTTATATACTAAGACACGCAAAGAGATTGAAATTACGTTTCCACTATCCCTTGGTGAGATAGTACACATGTGCATACAAGCAACACAAAAAAAACAAGAAGGCACAAACAATGAATAAATAAGAGTGTTGAATAAATGATAAATAAACAAATAATAATAAATAATAATAATAAATATAATAGGAGCAAAAATGGAGCAAGTGTACATACAGCAGACAGTGGACTTGGATATGGTGCTTTAAAGTGTTAATTGCTTTATTTGATGTTTTCTCTATTTTTTATGTTTTGAATATGTTCAAGATAAAGATATAAAAGCATGTGAAGTGATCAACTATACTAAAAATAACATGGGAAGTGGTCAACTATACTTGTAAGTGATGTCTTAATGATCAAGTAAAAATTTGTGAAAAAAAACATACCGTAATTTCCGGACTATAAGTCGCGGTTTTTTTCATAGTTTGGGTGGGGGGGCGACTTATACTCAGGAGCGACTTATATATGTTTTTTTTCACAAATTTTTACTTGATCATTAACACATCACTTACTTACAAGTATAGTTGACCACTTCCCATTTTTGCTCCTATTATATTTATTATTATTATTTATTATTATTTGTTTATTTATCATTTATTCAACACTCTTATTTATTCATTGTTTGTGCCTTCTTGTTTTTTTTTGTGTTGCTTGTATGCACATGTGTACTATCTCACCAAGGGATAGTGGAAACGTAATTTCAATCTCTTTGCGTATCTTAGTATATAAAAAAAAAAAATCAATGATAAAGCAGACTTTGACTTTGATAAAACAACCAAAAAAAATTATATTTTCAGACGAAACTGGATGAGGGCGCTCTAAATTTCACCGTTGGCCGTGACTCATCAACTGGGTGGGCTTAAGAAAAATGGCACCAAAAAGACACTCATATTTTGCACGTTCCAAACTTCAAGTTGTAAAATATGCAGCTGAAAACAGTAATCGAGCAGCAGAAAGAAAGTTTGGAGAACCGTGATGTACCAATGGATTACTATTTCAAGTGACGTCAGTAGCGCGGCGCGGCGGTTGTTTACATACAAACGTGCCCACACAAGGACATCATTAGCGGTGATCATTTCTAAGTGACACGGAGGACAAAGAGTTTGAAGGAATTAAGGATTTGGAGTGACATAGAAGGTTTGAAAAACTATTATGGCTTTTACGCACGCCCGGTCCGACTCTACTGAGTCGGGGGCCGGCGCTCGGCCGAGTGGTTGTCCGCGAACGGTGCGCGGGGCTCGGACATGGCCATTACGCACGCCCGGTCTGTCTGGAAGTCCACGCCGCCACACGCTTGGAAGTTTGTTTTGTTTAATAAAGAGCCGTTTACCAAACCCACGTCTATCCTTGTACTTTGTTAACGCTACAATATAGTTAGTTATATAGTAGATCTGTGGAATAAAGACGAGGCTGACGTCAGGGCGCACGCGCGGCGATGTTGACAAAGGACGAGGAATTTCATCGATGGATTTAATGGAATTAAAATGCACGGATGGTTTGATAATATTATTGGCTTGTATTATAGTTATTTGAAATATAGTTTATCTATCGTTATATGAGCCTGTGGAATATGTGGAATATTTTGAAATGCAAGCGTCCTCAGCCGTGCGCACCCATTGTTGACAAAGAACGATCGATGGATTTAATGAATTGAAGTGACACCGATGGTTTTATAAACATGTTATTCATGTAATAGTTGTCCTTAATCACTCTATATGTTACGTCAGGCCCGTTCTCAGCTCTTTGTTTGTGTTTGTCACGTTAGCACACCTATCGTTTAGCCTGTTGTTGCTATTTAATGAATTGGAGTGACACCGATGGTTTTATAAACATGTTATTCATGTAATAGTTGTCCTTAATCACTCTATATGTTACGTCAGGCCCGTTCTCAGCTCTTTGTTTGAGTTTGTCACGTTAGCATACCTATCGTTTAGCCTGTTGTTGCTATTTAATGAATTGGAGTGACACCGATGGTTTTATAAACATGTTATTCATGTAATAGTTGTCCTTAATCACTCTATATGTTACGTCAGGCCCGTTCTCAGCTCTTTGTTTGAGTTTGTCACGTTAGCATACCTATCGTTTAGCCTGTTGTTGCTATTTAATGAATTGGAGTGACACTGATGGTTTTATAAACATGTTATTTATGTAATAGTTGTCCTTAATCACCCTATATGTTACGTCAGGCCCATTCTCAGCTCTTTGTTTGTGTTTGTCACGTTAGCATACCTATCATTTAGCCTGTTGTTGCTATCGTTTAGCCTGTTGTTGCTCGTTCATGACTGTTTTTGGTGTTGGATTTTGTCGAATAAATTGCCCCCAAAATGCGACTTATACTCCGGAGCGACTTATATATCTTTTTTTTCACTTTTTGGGGCATTTTATGGCTGGTGCGACTTATACTCCGGAGCGACTTATAGTCCGGAAAATACGGTATATAAGTCGCTCCTGAGTATAAGTCGCCCCCCCACCCAAACTATGAAAAAAACCGCGACTTATAGTCCGGAAATTACGGTAGCTCCCGCTAGTTTGTATACTGGCTTGTTTGTTTGATTAAAAGCACCGTTGGCAAACTGTGGCAGGGTTTCTTCTTTCTTGACTTGGATTTGACACCTCTGTCATCACGTTACGTCACCTTTTAGATATCGATATTTTTACATTTATTGCGATTCATTCTAATTTAGACCCAGTGTTGAAAATGTTTTGGGAAAACCTAATCTAATGTCTCAAAACAACAGCAAAAGTAACGAACCGCTAAATATTTAGAGAGAAGAAAGCATTATCAAAAGCTTTTATTGGCTTTTAGGCTCGTTCTTTTTCCTGAGCTGTCCTTTGATGTGCTTAGACTAATGGAGATCAATCTCAGAGTGAGTATGCACAAGGGATTAGATTAGAAAATAGCGTTGTCACATTCAACACGTCATGAAAATGAGCTCAGCCGGCTCGAGATTTCATGGGCCCGAGTGCATAAAAAAGGTTACACGTGAACTCTAACATGATCCACCTTGAGCGAACTCGTTTTTGTTGTTTACCTACCCGTAACCAAAACACACTGTTTCCTGGAAAAGGCCAAATGCAATGCAGTCATAAACAGAGACATGTAGAATATTCTGTAGAATTTTTCAGATGCTCATGTTGGGCCTGCTTTAGAAACATGCACTCGGAATTACTCTGGAGAGTCTCATAGCAACTTTTTTGGTTCAAATGGCTTTTGTTTGGTGCTGCACTGTATCATGAGCAAAAATCTTTATTTTGCCGCTTATCCTGGTCAGGGTGGTGTGTACGCTGGAGTCTAATGCTGTTGACTCTGGCCAAGAAGCAGCATAAACATTGGACTGCTCGCCAGACAACTCGATGTAACGATTATGACGGGAGTTGTTTGTTTCAAAAAGTTGCTTTTTTTTCCCAGCTAATCATCTTCAATTTTGACATGGAAAGGATTTGTTTGGACTGTGAGAGAAAACCAGAGCATTTACGGCCTGAACTACAACTGCTCAATGGAACACCTTAGAGCAAAAAGTTGAGGAAATGCAGAAAGAAAGAAAATGCGTATCGTATCGCCGGCTGACTGAGCTCATCACGTATATAAAGTCAAGAGATAACTTTAAGAGGGTTATTTATAAATAACCGGAAATTACGGTATATCTGAAATGTGTGCTTACAAGTCAAGGCAAAAAAATCAGCCAGATGATGTCTTATCTGGAAAAAAAGTCAGAACTAAGGCTAACTGTATTATTTAAAAAAGAAAATCATAGCAAGCTAAGAGAAATGGGGAGACAAATAATCCAAAGAATTCTTCTTCCACCACTGGGCCAAATCTCACAATCTCCCTCACCGTGAATATGTTCACTGTGCAAATTCTGACAAGCCAATTCATAGCAGTGCCAATATGACTTTGCAAAGGACAAAAGGTCACCGCAATAAAACCAAAACTGAGTCACTAAGCATCAGTTAGTGATCTTTGTCTAAAATATGCAGTTTGTCTTATGCAATCAGATTCCGGCGGATATTCCTGTCCTTTCCAGGAAGATTAGCCACACCAGTCATCAGTTGCTCATAGAGAGTGGAGTGTTTGCATTGTGGGATTCCCTTATAGTAAATACGCAACATGTGCTGCAACAGCTTTGCTGCAGTGGGCTTTGCTGACAGGTGGAACAAAGATTTTTTTGTTCAACTAGATGAAACTACACAACTCCCTTAGTGCTCCAACTTCTCCCTGTCTTTGTTCTCAAAAGTTCCTTTATTTGTTAATCGGCCACCCTCTATAGCTCATTGCCTCTCCCCATCCCTTGATATTCCCAACTTCTTCCTCTCCCTCCTTCATTCTTTTCTGGGTCCCACAGACATGCTGGAGATTTTGGATTCTCAACAGCAAAGGGGAGTCATAAGTAGAGCCTTGCCAAAAGATTTAACACTTGTCTTGTGCGGATTGTTCAGCGTCAAGGTCATAAGAAAGTCTGGAAAACATGTTGAGGCATTGTCTTCATCCCAGCTACGAGGCCTCCCACATCTGCTGGTTAAGTACTGGGAGGGTCATCAGGAAGTGGAGTGGGCTTGGCTCTGGCTAGTGAAGATGGATCATAGAAGGCCTTATTAGTGTGGTCACGGTGCTTTTAATGTGGTTTTGCTTCGCTTGCCAGAAGAACCTCTCATGGACGGAGTGTTCCAAAACAGAAGTCAAGTTTATTATGGGGGATATAAATTGAGTTGCCTGTAACAACATCTTAAGCCAACATGTCAGGGATCACTTTCATTAATGTCTCATTGCTCTCAAAGTGTGATAAATCCAAAGTGAGACTTTTGTGGGTTATGGAAGAATGACTGCTATTCCGCTTGATTTTAAAAGATGATCATTTCTTTTCCAGAGTAAGGATTAGTCCATGAAACATTATGTTATGGTCATTAATTTAGCAACTAAAAATATGTGCTTTGGGGTTTTATTTTTCCGACGAACACCTGAGGAAGATAAAAAAACAGTTTTGAGCATTAGGAAAAGCAGCTGAAGGTAAATGTGAGTTGTGTACATGAAATTACAGATTGAAAAACAAGACAGTGTGGCTGTCAAATGAAGCACTGGTGGGACTTTATTCAGCGGTGCTTCTTAAAAATTTTGTACAACCTTTGCTCTCAAAGTACCATCATTGAATTTTTTTTTTTTCAAACCCAGATAATTCTTCAGACACTGCTGATGAGGATTCATTAGGTGTTTCCTGAAGGGGTGTGTAGAAATGTTGAAAAAAAATTGAACATCCTGTAAAAAAATCGGAAAACACCTAAAAGTCAATTATCTGGCCTGACACCTATAGGGTCCATGCATATTTCAGAGGGGGGCAGTGCACCTGCGCCCCCCTTCCTCTACTTCCGCCTGTGGATTTAATTCCCACCAAGTATGATTGTTTGATACTGTATCATTATGCGCAGTTTGAATATTACCACAGCACTTAAAGGGTATGTCATCAGTCAGCTTGAGTTTTTATAAAATTTGAGAGGTTCTCAGACCGCACAACTGAGTTTACTTGCTGTGTACTACTGACTGACTGATTTTCAGATTCTCATGTCCATGGTTTCTTAAGGTTATTGACGTGAAAGTGAACCCAGATGCAGAAAGACAAACGTCTAACTACTTCAAGGATTTCTGATTTTACTAGGGACTGTAAATGGCTTGCCACAACTTTGTTGTCTTAAAATATTTGAAGCTGTCGACAATTATAGCATTATATCTTCAGCTTCAGGAAAAAATGAATACTGATTTTTTTTTTCCAATTTTGATTTTGGAAGAAGCCGGAGTAACCGGAGAGAGGCAAGACACGGCCAGATTTGAAACCCCAAGCTCAGAATTTTGAGACAGAGAGTCTAACCATTCGTTCACCATGCCGCTGGCCTATTTAATTTTGTGAAATTCTTAAATAATACCATAATATAATGATGTAACGTGCAATTGATCCCCGGGGCTTATTTTTTTTTTATGAAGGCACCAGTTGGCAGTAAAATAAATGTTTGTATGACATGTCATTTTATTAAAATGTTAACAAGAGCTTTGTTGGATCAGGAGGGTGGTGTTTTTTTTTATTGCATTTGACAGACTTGTTTGTCTGGTTTATTATTGTAAAATCCGGCCTGATGATTTTGGGAGTAGGAGTAGAACGAAACTTGTTTTAATACCATTCATTAGTTCGGTTTACCCCTATGAGGTGAATTCCTTTAATTTTCAATTACTATGTCATTTACCCCTAAAATGAACTTTCTACTTGTTGGCTTTGAAATTGTGGTCCAGTACAAACGGATTTATTGTCACAGATTTCAAAGCGGGTGTGCTGACCTTTCATCCCGCACAATAATAATTTCCACTTGAGGACAGAAAAAGGAAATGCGTTGGCCTCAATGGATGAGCAATACATTGAGTGAAAACGTTTAGCTTCCACTCCATTTGCTCGTTCTTTCGCCACAGCTGTCATACTGACTTTCACACCTTCCGATTATCTGAAGCTGCTGTCATCACCTGCCAAGGTGAGCTATGTTTGCTGGAGGAAGCCTTTTTTTTAAGAAATTGCAGTATCACATGTTAAGAAGGGATGCTCAATGGACAACGGGTTTCATCACGCTTTTGACCCAACATTTCATGGTAGCAAAAACCAAACAAGCACCAAACATGAAATTGTGTCATTGGCTAGCTAGTATTTGTCAAATTGAGGCTGCCTTCCCCTGCCTTGAGGCCAAGTAATTACCTTCCTCTCTTGTCTCCCTAACAATTCCTTTTTCAGGTCATAAACAAGCACTTAGCAGACTCAGATCGGAGGTGTCAAACTCTGGCCCAGGGGCCAAATTTGGCCCACAGTGTAATTATATTTGTCCCGTGAAAACAAATTGTGCATCGACTTTGTGTCAATACTAAAATGACAAATTCCTCACTTTTCAAAAATAGAGATGTTTCTAGCAACTTTTATTACCCTTCATCTTTTTAAAATTTTGAACAGTTCTTACTAGACTCTAGTTTAAAAACTAGTTATTCATCAGTTTATTGTGTAACCTACACTGTATATAATATGAGACGTTCATACATTTATTTGGGTTGACAGTCATAATGGTTTGCCGAAGGAAACTAAAACTACGATGCGGCCGTCGACAAAAATTAGTTTGACCCCCCTGACTTAGATGGTCTTCTCTTCAACGTCATAGAATCACGATAGATAAAACTATCCATTGATGGTAGAAAGTAATACGTGACTCACAGGGAATGGTCTTGATTTACAGTGAGTGCAAGTCATCCCCCTATGGTGCTAATTTAGGAACCTTACAAGGTATGGTGCTAATTTAGGAACCTTACAAGGTATGACTCATACCATAAAAGCCAGATTGAATAACTGCGTTGTTTATGCCGGACTGTATTAATGTAATGCGAAGCATCGTGTGTTTGTCACTTGTGAGATGTTTTCACATATGAACCTGGAGACCCTTTTGGTATAATTGGAATTGCACATGAGAGCAAAACCTTTTGTTTTTCTTAAGAGTCTGGCCCGGGGAGATGCTTGCATACCACCCTGTCGCAGCTTTATCACTTCCATATGATTATATTGTGATATTGAATATAAGAGAAACTCCCTGGACCCTTTTTTTTTTGTTTGTTTTTTGGGTTTTTTTGCTTCAGATGAATGCAGGATTCTGAAATTGTGGTTGAAACGTTACACTTTTCACATTCTAAGAAGCAGACTCTCTCTGGAGTGAAATTGTTTCCTTTTTTCATCAAACAATAAAACAAGCAATTGGCACCTGGGGCACATTCAGACTCTAATTCCAGAAATATTCAAAGTTCTCAGGAGTATCTCACAAGGTTGTCTAACAGATGTGTTCTAGCAGAAATGTTATTTTTGTAGCTTCAATTCAACTCAGCTTTATTCATATGGCACTGAAACTCAGCACTTTGGAGAACACGTTAACAATAACACAAACATAACAGGATCACAGACAGTCCACAAGGATGGGGAGTAGTCAGTAAACCGCACCGAGCTGTTTGCTCCCACAGCAGCATTTGTGCTGGCTCCACCGGCATTAAACACTAGTCACATATTTTTAACATTAGGAGTCTCCTGGCTCACGCCGGACTTTTTACAGAGAGACTTTTTACACGTCAGCCTGGATCAATCAAATCAATGCCTGCTTGGACCTGCTCCATCTGCGTGCATGCGTGCGCGTGCGTGTGTGCGCGCGCAGGCTTGTTCAAGCCAAAACAGTGGTTCCTCACACAATTCATCCCTTAATAAGATTATTCAGTGTTGAAAATATCGAAGTATTATTGTCTATGGCAGCAATTTAGAAAAAAAGCAAAACGATTTGGATTTTCTCTGTCACGGCATTCGCTCACAAACAAGTAAATGTAATCGAGTATGTTGACTGATCTCGGCGCCATGAATGAGCTGACGTCACGCTGGCCTGCTATTTTTATTGTATTCCCACAAGGGAAAAAAAAATCCCACTGACTGCAGTGTGAACATTTCACCAATAGAGGCTGCTAACAGAGCGTGTAAAGGTAATCAGTGCTGTTTTTTTGAGAAATTATTTACATCAGGAAACGATTGCAACCAATGTTCCCTCTAATTTTTCAAGTGTCTGTGCAAACACACTAGCTCCCTGTACACAATGTGGACCACTGTGTGCATCACTTGAATAGATAAATAAATAAATAAACAAATAAATGAATGAATGAATGAATGAATGAATGAATGAATGAATGAATGAATGAATGAATGAATGAATGAATGAACGAACGAATGAATGGAGAGAGAGCGAGAGAGATCGATCGATCGATCGATCGATAAATGTTGTGACAGCTCGTTCCTTTTCTGTCCGTCTTTTGCGCTCTCCCGCAGTAGTGTACCATCCCCTGTCCCATCTTGAGTCTTTGTACAATTCAAACAGCTTTCAAATGACATTTCTGATAGATAGATAGATAGATAGATAGATAGATAGATAGATAGATAGGTAGGTAGGTAGGTAGGTAGGTAGGTAGGTAGGTAGGTAGGTAGGTAGGTAGGTAGGTAGGTAGGTAGGTAGGTAGGTAGGTAGGTAGGTAGGTAGGTAGGTAGGTAGGTAGGTAGGTAGGTAGGTAGGTAGGTAGATAGATAGATAGATAGATAGATAGATAGATAGATAGATAGATAGATAGATAGATAGATAGATAGATAGATAGATAGATAGATAGATAGATAGATAGATAGATAGATAGATAGATAGATAGATAGATAGATAGATAGATAGATAGATAGATAGATAGATAGATAGATAGATAGATAGATAGATAGATGTTTTGCGTAACAGCTCGTTCCTTTTCTGTCGGTCTTTTGCGCTCTCCCGCAATAGTGTACCGATCCCCTGTCCCATCTTGAGTCTTTGTACAATCCCAACAGCTTTCAAATGTCATTTCTGCTGAATGTGACGCTTGAGGTAGCCAAACTTCCATTCGGTCCATATTCTTACCTCGGTAAACTCGCCCGCCACTTTAGCTTCACTGCATGTTTTGCATAGTAGACCAATCACAATCGAAAAAGAGAAAATCACACCCAGATTCACCGTTTGCTCTTTTATTTGCACACACTCTGACAACCATTCCGTCTTCAAAGGACCGCCGCATCTCTTATTAATTTTGGCTTGGCGAGTGGATATGTCGCTGCTCGTTCGTTTCGCCATGATAGGGGGTTAGCTAGCTTGGCATTTACATCTTTTGACTCGGCCGCACTGTTGTTCGCAAGCTAACCTGCACGGCACGGATGGGCAGGACACATTTTCAGGCACTGTCAATGCTATGATTGGCTATGTAGCGTAAGTAAACCATATTATATCATTGGCTGGATACCTGTCATTCATTGATTTACACTACAAAAAGGCACGGAAAGAAAATCATTCGTCCACTTAATTAGATTACGTCTAACATTAGATATTAATCAGTTTATGCTACATTTTTATTTTGTGTGTAGCATGGAGTTTCTCATGCGCAGAGACTGCGCGAGCAGTGCACAATTCGCAGCTGCAAAGCTTAGAGCAGGGGTGTCCAAACTTTTTGCAAGGAGGGCCAAATTTGATAAAGTGAAGGGGCCCGGGGGCCAATAGTTTTTTTCGGACAATTTTTAACTACAAAAATTTCATGCAAATACACACTGTTATGAAACAAATTTCATTGTCCCAATTGTCTTTATTCTTTTAAATGACAAAATAAACAAATATAAGCCACTTAGCCAGATATGAACAACTCTAAAAACAAATTCTGCCTTTAATTCATATCCGAAGAGTCAGATAACATTGAACAAGCTGTATGAAATATCTTACATTTACATGAGTTTAAACTTATTTTTGCCTCATGAACATTTTAAACAGGAGTTATAAGTAATGCAAAGTTGTCTGTTATTATTAAAACTTAAAACAAGTGAATTTTGCTCTTGTCATTTACAATATCTTTCAGAAAGTAATAGTTTGTGTCTCGTCTACAGGTTCATAACATCAACAGTATTAACATGGCCACTTCGTAATATTTAATATTAAGTAATATTTACTTTTGATTTAATTTTGACTCGCAGCCCCACGTGAAGAATCGCTGTTGTGATGCCAGTTCAGCTTGGAGCTGCTTCACTTTATCAGCGCGGTCACTCCCACTTAGCTTGTCGTATGTTTTCGTATGTTTAGTCTGATAGTGTCTCTTTAGGTTGAAATCCTTAAACAAGGCAACCCTCTCTTTAAAAATTAGACAAAAACAATAGCCTTGATTTTCAGTGAAGAAGTATTGTAATTCCCATTTCTCTTGAAAGCAACGGCCCTCAATGTCAACTTTCCTTGTTTTCTTTGCAGTCGCCATGGCAGAAATGAGCGGCGGGGGGTGGTGCTTCCACCCTTTGGTAATAGGAAGAATTACAGTTTCAAGTTTCATGATTTATTTATTTTTTTATTCAGTTTGACAGTGCAGGCGGGTCATAAATAATACATTATAAGACCGAAGCTGCGGGCCGTATGCAATCTGACCGGGGGCCGGATTTGGCCCGCGGGCCGGACTTTGGACACTGAACGCAACCATATTTATTCTGTGATGTCACTGTGAAATTATAGAAATATTTTTTTCTCATTTGTCATTCTTTTGGATGATATACTCATTCATTTATAACTTAAGTCAGTATATCACCTGTTTTTTTTCTTTTTCGCCATGACAAGCAATTGTGCTTTTCAGACTCAAATTCTCATAAGTGTGCAGTAGATATATTTCAAGTGTTTTAATATGTAGATTTAAAGAAGGAATGCTAAATGTGTATATTGTGTTCCTTCTGTACAGTACGTGCGTGTTGCAGAGCTGTGGTTCAGGGAGGTCCAGATGGCAGGCATAAGGGGGGCGGCCTGCACTGGAGTCTGGCTCTAGAGTCCACCGAGGGCTCCCCTCTTTAACTAGACACATTCCACAGGTTTGTCTTTTGGGGTGGAAATTAATGTTGGCCGCTGTATCGCGCCGTCATTTGAACTCTGTGTTGATCCTCAGGACGTGTGCCCATGAGGTCGACACCACTGGTCCTGGTCCTCCTGATCGGCGTCCAGGCTGTACTGAACATGGGAGGTGGACTGGCCCAGAGTGCCAACCACAAAGTGGAAGAGCAGACCAGAGCCAATCAACGCCAGACTCTGGCGGTGGCAGAGGACCAGCACGGGGAACTTCACAGGACCAGCCACCACAGGACCAAGAGGCGTCATCGGGTAGCCTCCCACACGCCTGACCCTTCCATCCCGGTGGTGGACCCCAAGCTCTTCACCAAGCGACGATACCGTTCCTCACCCCGCGTCGTCTTCAGCGAGGTGCCACCCTCGCATGACGCCCTGGAGGCCGAGGGCTATGACACTGAGGGGGGGAGGGGCCTACGAGTGAGGCGCAAGGCCGGCTCACACACCATGCACAGAGGAGAGTACTCGGTATGCGACAGCATTAACACCTGGGTGGGCAACATGACCCGGGCCACGGACATTGCTGGCAACGAGGTGACGGTGCTGCCCAATGTCACCATCAACAACGTGGTGAAGAAGCAGTTCTTCTACGAGACCACCTGCCGAACCCCAACGCACAGAGCGAGGGCGGGGGGCCGAGGCGGCAAGCAGGGCTCCAAATCGGGCAACTCGGGCTGTCTCGGCATCGACAGTCGCCACTGGAACTCCTATTGCACAAACACGCACATCTTTGTAAGCGCCCTCACTATCTTCAAGGAACGGACAGCCTGGCGCTTCATCCGCATCAACGCCGCGTGTGTGTGCGTGCTCAGCAGAAAGTCTTGGGCGGGGCGACTCGGACACTGACTAGGAAGGACGGCCCCCGTCCGGCCAGCTATGAAACTAGCACATACATTTCCCCCAGACGACCACTACAGCTTTATTGCCAATACTGTAAACCTTGTCCTCTTCTCACACACACACACACACACACACACACACACACACACACACACACACACACACACACACACACACACACACACACACACACACACACACATTCACATACATGGCTTCATCGTTCCAGCCCCATGGCACCCCTGCCCCTCACCCTACCTCAGCCCGAGAAGTCCTGGTCTGGACTGCATGTTATATTTATGACTTATACAGTGAAATATGAAATTACATAGTATGCGTGTAAATGTGTTTTTGTGTGTGTGTGTGTGTGTGTGTGTGTGTGTGTGTGTGTGTCTGTGTGTGTTTGTATACACACAAAATGAGCTTTTATTGTTGTCGTTGTTTTGTTGTTGTTCTTATTGTTATTTATTCAACACATCTGTACTTGCCTGGTTTGTTTTGTCAATTTTAAATATGCACATTCAGAATTTCTACATGATGGATAAAAGGAAATGACCAACGCTACAGTTGTTATATTGACTTCCTGTGCTGATTTTCTATTCTGCTAACCAGGTAGTTCTTGGATTCAGGTTTCTAGATGCAACGTATCCAAACTCAGCTCATCCAAAATACATGCTGAATATTTATTACACATGTTTATTACACATTGCTCCATTCTAGAAAAGAGATAACTTAAAAAAACTTGGACAATATAGGGCCACCAACAGTTATCATATAACGTTCATTAATTGGCCATTTTTTACTTCTAGTCAGGTGTTAGAAAGTGGCTCATCGACAGGCGCACATGTGCTCAGCATCAAAACAGGCACATCTTCATGCCAGGCCAAGTCTTGATTACCAAAATTGGGAATTCGGCAGGTTGCATTGTGCGATGCTGGGAGCCTCAGGTTGACCAAGGGGATTTCCTTGTTAGCTGCCTCCGGCGCACTTTAGAATTTGGTGACGGAAAGTAGACTAGAATTTGGACTATCAAAAAGCAGCACCAAATTGTGGTGTAACGCAGTTTTGGCAGATTTGATTGTGGTGCTGGCAAACTCTGCTCAAAGCTCTGCGAATGTCTTTGGTGGATATCATCCTATTTCAATTATAAATATGTGAAAAGTGTGCATCAGTTCCAAACGGGCAAACAGGTCGGCTCAGTTCCCTCCCACAACGTCACAAACACCCCTTTCTATTTGCGCCCAAAAATTATACAGACAATAGAAGTGAAAAGGTAGGTGAAAACGCAAATCGTTTTTTCCATGCTCCCGCTTGGAGGAAAATGCAGCGAAATATGAAACATGCACACATGTGTGTGTGTACTGTGGTACACTAGTTGAGAATCACTACTCTGGTAAATATTTTAATCTAGCTAAAAAGATCATCTGCATTTGTAGAATTTTTCATCAGCAGAGAAATTGCACAAACCCGTCCCAAGATTCTAATCTGTGACCAGGATGACAGTACAGTTGAACAATACACTACTCCTGTATGTTTGTATGTTTCTAATCCACCATCAATTTTCTCGCCTTAAGTCAGCTTCAGCTCACCTGTGACCTTTTTGAGGCTACGCAGCCCAAAAAACATTAATGGATGAAGGACTAGATTCACTCGACTGTAAATACTGTTACCGGAAACAAGGCCACGGACATGCAGCAGTACTACCACAAGATGACACTGTACTACCACAAATGGGATCTCAAACTTTTTTTTTTTTTTTTTTTTTTCCCTACTGTACAACAGTAAAATACAGCTATTTAGATATTGACATGTTATTAATTGGTCTTCTGCCATTCCACGTTGGCATCTGTACTGAAATTAAACTGTTGCTACGTCCCTGCACCCATTCTGGGGTACAATAAAAAGGCCTTATGTATATTATCTGTAAATTAGGGGTGACTGGACCCCAAAACTGTGTTCAAGGTGACCCAAGACCAGAAATGATGACCTCTCGCTCGTTGTATAATTCACCATGTTCTGTACTAAACATGCTTGGAAGTGCAAACAAGCAAGCAAACAAGCTTGTCCCCACTTTAACAGTGTTTCCATTTTTGGCACCATTCTGGTGAAGGTCCAGACGATACTGTATTGTTCTTGTTTTCCTCCCCGATTTCCCAAATGAAATCTAATCTGAGGTTTTCAGGAGGTCGAGATGTGAGTCTCCTTTCTGAGGCTCAGAAAAGATGCATGTCCATGAGTCTACCTACGCATGTACACCCATCACCTATTTTTATCTGACTGCTCCTCTCCTACACGGTTCAGCTTGGCTTTGTTCCTCGGCGAGGACATTTTCAGAGCATGGCCACATTTCTCGAAGAGATAAGATAAACTACTATTTATTCCCTCTGGGTGATTTTTATGTTGGACCTGGTGGTGCTGATTATTTGCAGCAACACAAAGGGAGCAAATCAATTTCATAATAAGCTTTGAGTTGGTGTCAGGGTTTTAATTTAGCTTTTGTGTTAGCTAGAACTAGCGCAGCTTTTTGTCTTTTTTGTACAGTCAAATAAAACCTTTATTAGTGTGGTTGAAACAGCTGCTATTTACGCTCCATTCTTTTGGGAGTGTTATCTTGTACTTAATGTTTTATTCATGCTCTTTAGAAATAAATTGAAGCAGCTTTACCATTAAGAAGACTGTTTTGCATATTTATATTAATATATTCATGAGCACAGGACACAAGTTGTGCCACAGAACAATGTCCCCAAAAGAATCACTTTATTTGGAAAAAATAAACTGTGACATTTTTGTTTTTTTACTTGCCCCAGTCAGATTTTTTTTTTTAGATATCTGCAAATGTTTGCAACTGTAGCTACAATCTTTAATGGCGTATTGGAGAAATGAGTGGGAGCGTTTTTCTCTCTCTCTCTCCTCGTTTGTAAACATTTACCAAATCCTCATTGCAGGACCCCCTGCAGCCCGGCCCTCCCTCTCTCCTTCTGCATTATAGAAGGGGGCGGTCTGGAAAGAAGTGTGTGTTAAGTGTGTGTGCGCGTGCGCGTGTACCAGAGGGAGAGAGCGAGAGAGAGCTCCCATGACATCGCTACTTGATGCACAAGTGTTGTGACTCGCTGGGACGATCCTTGCAACGGAACCGACTCCCATCAGCCCTCCCTTTAGGCCGTATTGTGCGGATAAGAGCAAAGCCAGTTAACATGGGGAAAGTGGAAGGAGGGATGAAATGTGTGAAATATCTTCTGTTCGTGTTCAACTTCATCTTTTGGGTAAGTGGCCGTGAAGGTAGCGCCGGCGCGAGCTGCGCGTGCACGCAGATGCAGCAAGTGCAGCCGTGACTCGTGCATGAGATTGTTTACATACAAGTTAACTCCGTCCGTCGCTTGGTGTGCGGTGGGGCCTAAAGTGTGAGTTTGCAGTCGGTCAGTGCGGTTTGAGAGACAGAAAGAGCTTTTTGTTGTTATTTAACTGCGCATATCAAATTTTCCATAGAAGGGAAAAAAAGTAGCATTCATTCACGCAAGTTTTTTTTCTTAAGGAAAGAATGAATGAAGAATGAGAAATTGTGGGTCAGCTAGGGAAACCAAGTCAGTAGTTGGCGCCACATGACCTCGTTAACACAAAATGTGGAGTTATTTGATAAAGTCAGCGTACATGAGTCATCTCTAAGCTACTGGGACATTTTTAGCACAAAACACTTCTAAATGACGCTCGGCAGTCTGGTGGACATGAAGGGTGTGTGTGTGTGTGTGTGTGTGTGTGTGTGTGTGTGTGTGTGTGTGTGTGTGTGTGTGTGTGTGTGTGTGTGCGTGCGTGCGTGCGTGCGTGCGTGTGTGTGTGTGTGCGCGCGTGTGTGTGCGCGCGCGTGCGTGCATGCGTGTGTGTGTGACACACACACTTTTCAAACCCGAGCAATGTTCTCCAATGGAACTTTTCTTTGTATACGTGAGAGAGAGCTTTTCCAGCGAGTGTCTTTGGCGGAGGCTCAGTGTGAATAGATCCATTGTGACAACGGGACAATAGCATCACTTCAGCCTGCTGCTCCAGCCCGAATAAGCGGCTCGGCTCCAAAAAGCAGCAACAGCCCCCTCCAGTTGAGTTGATCTAACCCCACATAGAATAATTAATCTTGTATCTTGATGGAGTGCGGCTGATGTAAATAAAAAAAAAAAAAGGCACACAAATAATGGAGGCTAGAAGACAAATGTGACAGAAGATGAGGGTGACAGAGGTCATCGGGGGATTGTGAGGGATGTTGGCGTGTTGCACCGGCTCACATGGCAAAAGCGGGTCAGCTGGCATGAACTTGACCTAGATAACGGCAAAAAATCAGTGTGAGGATAACAGAATGTCATGTGGCTGCTGTGTTGATGTCACAGCACCGCAAACTATTATTTTGCTCGCCTCAAAACAATAATCCGTCGGAGCAGAAGGGCTAAAGCTGATCTTGATTTTCAGTTCCTGCAGAGATTCTCTTGCTATTAAGATGTTTATTTTGTGTGTGTTCCATGTAAAGACTAACAGCAGAAAATCTTGCTGGTATGTCTGGTTGGCGTAGTTCAACAGCTGCTGTTTTTAGCAACAGTTTATCCAGAGAGATAAACAGTGCAAGATAAACATTGCTCAATAGAAACATGCACTTTGACCCTCAACGGTGAAAAATATTATTTTTAACATGTCTGTTTTCCAGGGTGGCTCGGTGGCGCACTGGGTAGCACGTCCGCCTCACAGTTAGGAGGGTGCGGGTTCGATTCCACCTCCGGCCCTCCCTGTGCGGAGTTTGCATGTTCTCCCCGAGCCCGCGTGGGTTTTCTCCGGGCACTCCGGTTTCCTCCCACATCCCAAAAACATGCTTGGTAGGCTGATTGATCACTCCAAATTGTCCCTAGGTGCGAGTGCGAATGGTTGTTTGTCTCTGTGTGCCCTGCGATTGGCTGGCAACCGGTTCAGGGTGTCCCCCGCCTACTGCCCGATGACGGCTGGGGTAGGCTCCAGCACGCTCGCGACCCCCGTGGGGACTAAGCGGTTCAGAAAATGGATGGATGGGTGGATGTCTGTTTTCCAAGTAAAAATAATTTAAAAAAATATATATATATATAGCTTTCCCAATAATTAGATCTTCATCTTTTAATTCTATGTAATGATGTGCTTACATTCACTCCAAAGTGATAACGATGGTTCTTTAAATTTTAAACAGATTTTAAAGTGTTATCAACCCTGCCAAGTTTGTGTAAAATAAAAAAATGAGACAACAAAAGCATGAAAAAAATCACGCCTTTCTCTCCAATTTTAAACGCAGTGGGCGTGTCCACCAAGAATGGACTTAAACCACACCCCCACTCAACTTTCAATCGCAAATGTAAATGAGCGCGTCTTTGTCTAGCATCTTTCTTATGCCTATACAAGTCTTAGTAATTAAAATAGATCCATTGAAAGCCTCCGATAGCGGGAATATATCCCATGTAGTTGTTTCGTACAGAATCTACACACTCATGGCTGACAACGAGGCGCTCTAAAGCAGATAACCTTTTTACTGTAAAAAAAAAATAAAAATCGTACTAATAATACAGAGACGTGTCTTTATCCCAAGCATTCACTACAAAAAGAACACTATCTTGGTCTGTTTTCATTCACCCATCTATTTCATTTCAAAATAGCACTGTCACTTTATTTTACATTCAATTTTAAATAAATAAATAAAATAATTCCACAGACTGTCCCTGAGTGTGTCCATTCTCCTCTCATGGAAATTCTGCTTATGAAGACACAATTCAACTGCTCTTTTAAAAGTTGCCTTAACACCATCAAACAAGTATTTCAACTTAAATATAGATTTATATGAACTTCCAGAACGGGCCCGGCGGTCAAGTAGTATGTAGTTTGATTACGCACAGCGAAGTAAAGGTGATAACAAACACCCATCCTTTTATTATCTCATTCATTGTAGTTGCCAAAGGAAGACACTGGGTCTTTGTCCTCTCGGGTGGATTGCGTGGGAGGGCGTGGAACAAGGTGGGGTGGAGTTGGGTGGTAACATGGGGGAAAGTCAGGGGGTGGGTGGGGCCCTTTGGGATGAGAGACGGAGGTGGGGATTGGGTGTGTCTGCTGTTAGGAAGGGTAATAATTTAAGACAAAAAGTATTGGGAGGGGGTTGATGACGTTTTGGTGCCTTGAGCTGGTATTTATTACCACAGAGCTTCTTCCCCAGAGCGCATATTTTAAATGTCATGTTGACTGTTGCAAGCAGTCGAGGGGTAACCAAGAACTTTGGATCCCTAGGCAGCTTACGTAAGCATCTCGTAGTGGATGGCATTGGAGTTCATTAGGGCTTCAGTGCTAGCAATAATTTCAAAATTTCAAAGAGTTGAAAATCCTCAAAGAGCAAGGGTCTTTGTTGGCTGCTTGTATTGATGTGTCAGAGTAGCAACCACCGAATTTATGCCTCCAAAAATCTCACAGGAGTACTTTGACGTCAGGCGCGTCCAATAATGTTTGTGCAGAGAAGACTTTTATTCAACGAATGAAGGAAAATGTGAGCAGCATGAAACCAATTTTCCAAACAAACAGGAGGAGCTGGTTTAGCGCAAGGTGCCACACTGCTGCAGTTGCACAGCCAGAGATGGTTAGGAGTGTCGTAAACGCTCGTCTTAATGCAATCCGGTGGTCAACACGGCAGGTCGTATATCTGACAAATACTCCGTCTTAGGTCATGATTTTATTTTGACTGCACCAAAATTACACTTATACTGTATATACAACTGCTTAAGTGCAAAGGGTGGAGGGCCCGTCTGGAAACTTCCTGTCATCATTCGTTTTATTTTGGTGGAAAACCACAATTAGGCAGAGCAAGAGAATATGTTGTCTGTTAAGCAGAAAACATTGACTGTGTTTCTTTCTTTTTTAAGACTGTTGCTGAAACAAAGCAACAGTATCCTTCCTCAATAGTATACAAGAAATCATGTTCACAAGATCAGTTATATGTTTTTTCACTATGTTATTCTAACCATTAAGTTTCATTTGTCTACAGATTTCATTTAAGGGAAGTCGGCCACAATTTTTTGTAATAATATATTCTGTGCAGCCAAACTAGTTAAAACAGTGTTCTGATTGTTTTGTTTGTGGAATATGAATTAAACAGGCAAATTCCAGCTGTTTTTTATCTATCTCGGGGGCGGCCATTTTGCCACTTGCTATTGACTAAAAATGATATCACAGTTGCCAGATCTCAGATCACAACCAACCACTGCCCACCAGTTGTCTGAAGCTGAGCCGTGATTGGTTGTGACTCGCAAGCTGCCAACTGTGATGTCATTTTCATGTCACAGCAAGTGGCAAAATGGCCGCCTCTTGAGATGGATAGAAATGAGTGAATTTTGCTGCTTAACTCATATTCCACAAATTCAATATTAATCAGAATGCCGTGTTTAGACTAGTGGATGCACATACAAAGACATTTTAGGGCTTGTTGAGCTGCCGTTGTACTGTGTGACTCGATGAAAGAGTGCGTTGGAGACAAGAAAACTTCCCTTTTTAGGCTCTTCTTAGCCGCTTTATTTGGAACTATGTACACTCGCTGAGGGTTTCTTTCAACTCACATTAGGCACACTTACGCCCCCTCAGTGTCATACAGATCACTGCATCTGAGTACACAAACACAAACTAGGCTTCATCTTAACAGGGCTTGACTTCCTCTTTAATGTCACATTTGCAGTTGTTGTTCTCCTCACTTTGTCAGTGTATTTACAGGTATTTAAGAATCATTCCTGATAAAAAAATAAATATGGTTTGGCCATACAGCATGTTTGTCTGCCTCTACTGAGTGCATTTGTACTTTATAGTTGGAATTGCATTTAATGTGATCCTAATCTTTCTGCTACATCCACCCACAGCTGATGGGCTCCTTTGTTCTAGCAGTGGGGCTGTGGTTACGTTTTGACCCGGAAACTGTGTCCCTGCTCAACGGCGATAAGGCTCCAGACACATACTTCATTGGTAAGTAGCTTTACTTTCCATGTCGCTCACATCTAATGTCTGGCTGGGTGACCCAAAAGCCAAACTAATTAATTGTTGTGATTGCAGTGGTGCCTTGCAATATGAGTTGAATTCATTCCATAACCAGGAGTGTAACTCAAAATGATAAATGAAAATGTCATTAATCCATTTTATTCAATTAATCAGTCCTGAGAATGGAGCAAGAGTTGCTACTTTGCTGTCACATTCCTGTTCAGCCTTAATACTGGTAACAAAAAGAAGCCACATGGCTTTTTCCTTATTTTCCGTCTGGAAAGGGGCTTAAATTGTTGCCATTGACATGTTTCCGTGCTATTCTCGGCTAAAGGCCGAGATCACTCTGGATATTCCTACCACCGTCTTGTGGTCAAACGCTCAGTGACCACGCACACAAAAGCCACATGTGCTCTAATCTTGGGTACAACGGAAAAACATTCACATGAGACCTCCTGATTTTTCCCCTGTAGTCTCCTGTAGTTAGGAAGGGAAGTGTGCTAAATGATGGCAACGATAATGTCAAATGACATAACTCGCTGGCAAAGAGGAGCATTTAGAAATAACCTTTTTGTAGCCATCCATCCATCCATCCATCCATCCATCCATCCATCCATCCATCCATCCATCCATCCATCCATCCATCCATTCATCCATCCATCTTCTTCCGCTTATCCGGGGTCGGGTCGCGGGGGCAGCAGCTTTAGGAGGGACTCCCAGACTTCCCTCTCCCCAACCACTTCATCCAGCTCATCCCGGGGGATCCCAAGGCGTTCCCAGATCAGCTGAGAGACATAGTCTCTCCAGCGCGTCCTGGGTCGTCCCCGGGGTCTCCTGCCAGTGGGACATGCCCGGAACACCTCCCCAGGGAGGCGTCCAGGAGGCATCCTGATAAGATGCCCGAGCCACCTCATCTGGCTCCTCTCAATGTGGAGGAGTAGCGACTCTACTCCGAGTCTCTCCCGGATGACCGAGCTTCTCACCCTATCTCTAAGGGAGAGCCCGGACGTCCTGCAGAGAAAACTCATTTCGGCCGCTTGTATCCGGGATCTCGTTCTTTCGGTCACGACCCATAGCTCGTGACCATAGGTGAGGGTAAGAGCGTAAATCGACCGGTAAATTGAGAGCTTTGCCTTTTGGCTCAGCTCTCTCTTCACCACAACGGACCGGTACAGGGTCCGCATTACTGCCGACGCTGCACCGATCCGCCTGTCGATCTCGCGCACCATCCTCCCCTCACTCGTGAACAAGACTCCAAGATACTTGAACTCCTCCACTTGGGGCAGGATCTCATCCCCGATCCGGAGAGGGCATTCCACCCTTTTCTGATCGAGGACCATGGACTCGAATTTGGAGGTACTGACCCTCATCCCGACCGCTTCACACTCGGCTGCGAACCGTTCGAGCGAGAGCTGAAGATCACGGCCTGAAGAAGCCAACAGCACCACGTCATCTGCAAAAAGCAGAGACACGATGCTGAGGTCCCCAAACCAGACCCCCTCAGCGCCTCGGCTGCGCCTAGAAATTCTGTCCATAAAAATTATGAACAGAATCGGTGACAAAGGGCAGCCTTGGCGGAGTCCAACCCTCACTGGGAACGGATCCGACTTACTGCCGGAAATGCGGACCAGACTCTGGCATCGGTGATGCAGGGACCGAACCGCCCTTATCAGTTGGCTCGGCACCCCGTACTCCCGAAACACCCTCCACAGAACCTCCCGAGGGACACGGTCGAACGCCTTCTCCAAGTCCACAAAACACATGTGGACTGGTTGGGTGAACTCCCATGCACCCTCGAGGATCCTGCCGAGGGTGTAGAGCTGGTCCACTGTTCCACGGCCAGGACGAAAGCCACACTGCTCCTCCTGAATCCGAGGTTCAACCTCCCGACGGACCCTCCTCTCCAGCACCCCTGAATAGACCTTACCGGGGAGGCGGAGGAGTGTGATTCCCCTGTAATTGGAACACACCCTCCGGTCCCCCTTCTTAAAGAGGGGAACCACCACCCCAGTCTGCCAATCCAGAGGCACTGTCCCCGATGTCCACGCAATGTTGTAGAGACGCGTCAGCCATGACAGCCCCACAACATCCAGAACCTTTAAGAACTCCGGGCGGATCACTTCCACCCCCGGAGCCTTGCCACCGAGGAGTTTTTTAACTAGCTCAGTGACTTCGACCCCAGAGATTGGAGAATCCGCCTCAGCGTCTCCAGGCCCTGCTTCCTCAATGGAAGGCGTGTAGGTGGAATTGAGGAGGTCTTCGAAGTATTCTCCCCATCGACTCACGACGTCCCGAGTCGAGGTCAGCAGCACGCCATTCCCACTGTAAACAGTGTTGACGTTGCACTGCTTCCCCCTCCTGAGACGCCGGATGGTGGACCAGAATTTCCTCGAAGCCGTCCGGAAGTCATTCTCCATGGCCTCACCAAACTCCTCCCACGCCCGAGTTTTTGCCTCAGCAACCACCGAAGCCGCGTTCCGCTGGGCCATCCAGTACCTGTCAGCTGCCTCCGAAGTCCCACAGGCCAAAACGGTCCGATAGGACTCCTTCTTCAGCTTGACGGCATCCCTTACCGCCAGTGTCCACCAGCGGGTTCGGGGATTGCCGCCACGACAGGCACCAACGACCTTACGGCCACAGCTTCAGTCGGCCGCCTCAACAATGGAGGCGGGGAACATGGTCCACTCAGACTCAATGTCCCCCGCCTCCCCCGGGACGTGGGAAAAGCTCTGCCGGAGGTGGGAGTTGAAGCTCTTCCTGACAGGAGATTCTGCCAGACGTTCCCAGCAGACCGTCACAGAGCGTTTGGGTCTGCCAGGTCGGACCAGCATCTTCCCCCACCATCGGAGCCAACCCACCACCAGGTGGTGATCAGTTGACAGCTCCGCCCCTCTCTTCACCCGAGAGTCCATAACATGCGGCCGCAAATCCGATGACACGACTACAAAGTCAATCATCGAACTGCGGCCTAGGGTGTCCTGGTGCCATGGTTCAAACATGGACACCCTTATGTTTGAACATGGTGTTCATTATTGAAAATCCGTGTCGAGCACAGAAGTCCAATAATAGAACACCGTTCAGGTTCAGATCGGGGGGGCCGTTCCTCCCAATCACGCCCTTCCAGGTCTCACTGTCATTGCCCATGTGAGCATTGAAGTCACCCAGTAGAACGATGGAGTCCCCCGAAGGAGCGCTCTCCAGCACTTCCTCCAGGGACTCCAAGAAGGGTGGGTACTCTGAGCTGCCGTTTGGTGCATAGACACAAACAACAGTCAGGACCCGTCCCCCCACCCGAAGGCGGAGGGAGGCTACCCTCTCGTTCACCGGGGTGAACCCCATGGGCCAAATAGGCCCCCAGCCGGGGGGCAATAAGTATACCCACACCTGCTCGACGCCGCTCACCGTGGGCAACTCCAGAGTGGGAGAGAGTCCAGCCCCTCTCGAGAGGGCTTGTACCGGAACCCAAACTGTGCGTGGAGGCTAGTCCGACTATATCTAGTCGGAATTTTTCTGCCTCGCACACCAGCTCGGGCTCCTTTCCAGCCAGAGAGGTGACATTCCATGTCCCAAGAGCCAGCTTCTGCAGCCGGGGATCAGACCGCCAAGGTCCCTGCCTTTGGCCGCCGCCCAGCTCACATTGCACCCGACCCCTTTGGCCCCTCCCACAGGTGAGCCCATGGGAAGGGGGACCCACGTTTCCTTTTCAGGCTGTGCCCGGCCGGGCCCCATGGGCGAAGGCCCGGCCACCAGACGCTCGCCTTCGAGCCCCGCTTCTAGGCCTGGCTCCAGAGGGAGGCCCCGATGACCCGCGTCCGGGCGAGGGAAAACGAAGTCCATTTATTTTAATCATCATAAGGGGCTTCTGTGAGCCGTGCTTTGTCTGGCCCCTCCCCTAGGACCCGTTTGCCATGGGTGACCCTACCAGGGGCATGAAACCCCCGACAACATGGCTCCTAGGCTCATAGGGGCACGCAAACCCCTCCACCACGATAAGGTGACGACTCACGGAGGGGCTTTTTGTAGCCAATAATGTATTTCAGGAAACGTGTGTGTGTATTATATTTGATCTGTCAGACATTCATCATCAGTTTTTAGCTTATAAATTTGTGACTGTAGCGTCTGAGGCGAAGTAGTCTCAACAATCGCAGTCTGAATCATCCCCACATTTGGGTGATTTTGCTTTCGCCGAACACGACTTGTCTGGCCTTCAGAGCAGATCATTTCAAAACAGCAAACCGCAGAGTGAGCTGTTAAAGCAGATGTGACAAGTGTGGTCAGGGCTATGTAAGAGAGATGTTCAACTTGGACAAGCCAGTAACGCCCACAGAAGTGACAATAGCATTTATTTAAACAGATCACTGACTGTATAAACAAGGACGGCACAAGAGCGCACAGAGTCCAAAGCCAATTGTATATCATGTGACCAACGGATTTTTTTTTTTTGCTATTGGAGGCCCACATATGATCACAGACACCTCATAACCGGAGGTATAAATGAACAAATAAATCAATGAATATGCTATATAATATAATAATACAATTTAATATTTAATAATTGTTCATGTTTTCCACATAGTTCAGGTCAGACAGTCTTGTAAGTGTTCCAAACAGTTTCAAATGGACACAAAAAATAACTTAAGTTTCCCAGTTGCAACAAAGAACAACACTGCATTCAACTGGGTTATTGTGCTTGTGTAAAGTTCTTTTGTTGACACCTGAGCCCACATCACCTGGGGTGTAGCCTAGCAACACAAGAGAACCAAACCATTGTCAGCTTGCTTCGTCCCTGCAGACCCGCAATGTACTTTTCCAAACGAGTACCTTTAATGGGATATATGGGTGTCGTCATCTCACTTGACGATTCCCCAAATGAATTTTTCTGTGAGGCATTTATTGGATTTCACTCTGCTTACTTGCAAATTAAATCAGAAATTTTGGATAGTCGTCACTCTTGCCTTTTGTTCGTTACATTCTCAAAATGTGATGGCACAAGGAAGGTCTTGATGATTTCATCCATTAGTCTTATTTATGCTGCCCCATGTTGGTAAAAAACAGATATAGGCGAAACAACAGGAAATAAAAACATTCACATGTTTTCCTCATAGGCGCAGATAGCGCTGGGCATGGGGTAGAATTATCCCCGCAGTTTCATTAGAAACACGATCTGCCCCCCACACTTAATGCAAAAACAAAAAAATCCAGTAAAACGAAGACGAAAAGCAATGTATGGCTAAAACATGATCACCCGTCCCCCACAGTTTTCCCTATTTGGCCCATGAAGCTTCGCTTTTTTTTTTTTTTTTTTTTCTGGGACTGATCATTAGTAATTCCTCACACAATTTCAGAGTGACTTGAGTGATATAGAGTTAAAGAAAAAATTCCCTCTTCTTGCAGGTGTATATATCCTGATAGTAGCTGGCAGTCTGGTGATGTCAGTGGGTTTCTTTGGCTGCTGTGGAGCTGTTCGGGAATCTCAATGTCTACTGGGTTCAGTGAGTCCATACAGAACCTCTGATCTTGTATCAACAGATATACAGTATAGTTTTTTAATTATCGCTCTTCTGTGTGGATCTCTTCCAGTTCTTTGCCTGTTTATTGATCATCTTTGGCGCTGAGGTGGCAGCAGGCGTGTTTGGATTCTTAAACAAAGACAAGGTACATAAAAAGCATAATAGCTTGGTAATGTCATACTCTTTTTGTAGTATGTGTGCCTGTTAACATATTTTTCTCACTTTTAGATAATCAAAGACGTTCAAAATTTCTATGCCACAACCTTCAATGAAAATAACAACAGCACATTGATGATCTCGTACCAGAAAGTAGTAAGTTGGGGGAGACTAAAATAATGTTTCTTGTCTGTCAATATCCACACAAAAAGATTTTCATATAAAAAGCTATGCTTCCTCCTACTCCTTTTCAAGCATGCTATGTTGTTGTTATTTCAGTTTGTTGGTTTATTGTTTGTTGGTTTGTTTCATGGACTTAGATATGGCACATCAAAGTGTTATTTGTTTCATTAATTTTTTCCCCTATTTTCATGTTTTAAAGGGGTTATTTGTTTTATTAATTTTTTTCCCTATTTTCATGTTTTAAATATGTTCAAAATAAAGATATATCAAACAATCAATATATAGGTAGTTAAATTTATTTAATTTTTTTGAACCACTTGCTAATAGTGATAAATGTGCTTGAATTAGCAAAGAGTATTTTGGTTCAATAATAATAATAATGATAATAGTACTGCATGATTGTAAACATTTTGCATTGCGTTTTTAGCTGAATTGTTGTGGCACGCTAGCTGACAACTGCCCAGCTCAAGAACCGCAAACAAAGGTAAGCTTCTGTTCATTTTCTTTTATACTGAACTGAGCGATATTTTCTTACTTGCTATGCACATGACATCATGTAGATTATGCAGGACTGCGAGACAGCTATCAAGGATTTCTTCAACAGTAAACTCTACATCATTGGGTACGTTGGCATCGGCATCGCTGGCGTCATGGTGAGTTGACAAAAGTCATGTGATGTGTGCCATTTGATGTTCTTTTTAGAAAGCTGCCTTTTTCTCAATCAGATAATCGGGATGATCTTCAGCATGGTACTCTGCTGCGCAGTACGTAACAGTCGGGAGGTCATATGAACGAGCCCGGGAGTCCTCATTCAAACCTCATTATGCATCCGTCATCTGCCAAGCGATCCGGGGATCAGTACAAGGTCTCAGCTGCACTCAATGGATCTCCCTTTTATTTTTGTAGTCTTTTATTTCACAACGTCATAGCATGGGATGCCCCTTCTTAGCTTTCAGATGGTCAACTGCAAACAAATTCAAACCGACATACTTTCACAGACATTGACGTAAAATACCTGTTTGAATCACGGTAATGCAAAACTGAAGACAATTTGCTATGAGGGATACATGATTATTATTATTGTTATTGTTATTTCATATCCAGCTCAATGTTTGATGTTATTTTTAGGTATTTTTGTTTAGGTTACGGTATGATTTTGTTTTATCATTAATTCCTTTTTATTTTCCATTTCTATTTTTTATTTTAACATAGTATTTTATTTTTGTTATTTTGAAATAGAGACCAAACAATGCCTGCAGTGCAAATTTAGAATTTGTGGGAACTAAAAAAAAAAAAAAAATCAACACTTTCACAGTGAAGTCATTTAGTTGGATATAACCCAGTGCCATAAATATCTAATTATTGCTACCCTTTTATTTTATAATCTGTAAATCTGGACCCTCATGCAAGTCCAAAAAACCTGTGACCAGGCCAAACAAAAACACAGACCTGTTTCTTTTTTCTTAGCATCATGGGTGAGAAATCCACTCTTTGAAGACTATCAGCAAATTTGCCGATTCATTTGCTTTCCCTTTGTGCTTTTCAAACTTTGTCATTGTTGGTTCTTCTTCTTCTGCCACTTTACGCTCCATTATTTAAATATCCACCAGGAGAGGGGGAGGGGGGTTGTTGCTGTACATTTTTGTGGCTAATTCAATCGCACTGTGTGTAGATAACGTTTTGTAATAGTTGTTGTACAGTCAGCATTTCTGTCAAGAACTAATCCACATGGCCTAAAACCAGCCTTTCAATGTGCCTTTTCTCAGTGACAAGCTGTTTTAGCGACAATGTGCTGTCCGGATGTAGCGGCTAGATGTACAGCATGCACGATTGTGACGTTGGACTGCATTTAATTAGCACATGTTTTCAACAAGTAGCACATAGTCATTCAACTTTTTTTTTTATTATTGTTGTTGTTTTAGTTGTGTCATTCAACTGTGTTTCCTAGCCCTAAATGTATTTTTTTGATTATAGAAGTAATTGAGCAATGTTGGACATACCTGAACATTAATTTTTAGTTAATAGCAACACAACCATGAGCTGTGATGATTGAAGGTTAAACAAACAAAAAAAAATAATTGCACACGTCAAGCCGTCTTGTCGTTTGTGTTTATTTATTTTGGTACCATTTTGGGCTTCTCAGGTCAACACAGTAGTTTGAAGTTAACTAAAGCGTTTTGAACCTGTTTCCTTCATGTTATTTTAAACTGTAATGTATTTTTATTATTATTGTTTGTCTTGTGCATTTTGATTCTTGCTATGAGACGGGGAAGTTTGTGATTTCCACAGTCGAACTAATTTCCTATATGACGGTATTGGATATCCCCCCTCAGTTGAAAAAGGTACTGTACTAAGCAGAGTAGTAAAGACAGCTGAACACTTGACTTGTGTGAGTGATCTTGCAAAGGCCTCACCCAGGCTAGAGTTACTCCAACATTGCAGCATGAGCGCTTTCTACAGCCACAAATGTGCCCACGCGAGTGCTGCGTGCACTTTGAGGTAAGGCGACACTTTGCATCTGAATGTTTGACTCGTGCGAAACAAAACACACGCAGTGCGTGAGTCCAGAGTGAATCCGAATTTATTTTTCCTGTATTTACATGTGTAATTCTAAATGAATCTGAATATAACGACGACATGGTGGTTGCAAAATTTTTCAGTCCCTCAATTTGAGTTTTTTTTTCAAAATTTGTTACATTTTCTCCTTCAATTTTGAGAAAATATCAAATCTACAAGATATATTTACAGTTGTATAAATCCTAATTTTCATTACTATGTGAATGCATTAGGGTTGGCTCATGAAAATGAAGGCGGAGTCACGCACCATTTGGGCAAAAACGTCTCGTAACCTCGTTCCCCATTCTTAACAGGATCCCCGAAACCTGTCTATGCCTAATAGTAGATACTATATGGTGTGTACCCAAGCAGTAACTCCCCGACTCCTACAAAGTACACGACCTGGGCGATGCCAAAGAGAGGTGCGATGACAAGGGCCCGGCAACTGGCCCCCTTAAGAAAAGCAGAGGGACCCTCTTTCCTCATGATTTTTCTGCAATGAAAGCAAATATTTCATATCATTTCGAGTTAGGATTCAGCTCCTCCTGAAAGTAAATTTACCTGACGCAGTCGACCACTCCATAATACGTTTCCTCATTTGTCCCCTTTTTCAGAGATTGTAGTCTTGTTTTGACCACTATGAAGACAAACGCAATCAGAGTTGGCCTTGCTGTGTGGCCACATTTCTTAAACAAACGCTAACCATCGCAAGGGCTGACAGCCACAGCTGCAACGGATCCAGCCAAGCATCCAGAAACAAAGGACCAATAGAAAGGCACCGATGGGTTTTCTGATGAGTGCTGACCGAGTTGGTGCAAGTGTGCGAAAAGAGGGAAGTAAACGACCGAGAAGGGAATGTCCCTAAAGAGAAAACGAACAAATATGTTAGGCACCAGAGAAGGCGAGTCAGGTTGCTAAATGGTCTCACCGCATTAATGTGGCCCCGAGTCCTCTATACAAGCCTGTGACACCTTTGGTCTTCAACAGGTCTCGTGTGATCTGCGTGGCTGACACCGTCCCGACCTGAGGCGCAGGGCTCGCGTTGTAAGAACGACTAAGGACTGTGCTGGTTCCGGCCATCTTTAGAGATGATGCCACACTGGGCATCACCCGCTGCTGTGCCGCTGCATGGTGGAGGGAGATAAATGTAGTTTCTTCTTACTGCTCAAATGTTTTTTAAAAATCTGTCTGTATGCGTATATGCACATGTTTGTATAAATAATTGCCAAGCTCACCTAGCCTGCCGGCATCTTGGAGCTGTATCTTGAGCATCTCCATAGGCGTCGTAACAACCACTTGGCACATTCCCGCACAGCATCCTGCCAACATCTCCTTAAACACCGTCAGCTTACCACTGACGACACATGCATGAGGTCAAACAAAGAAAGCAAGATCCACTTTTTGTTTGTTGGACAACTCACCCATCTTTGCTGAGCTGGTGGCGAAAGAAGTCATTGGCGGCAAGTTTAATGGCCTTTTCAGGAGTCACTAGGGTGAGATTGACGGCAGCGCCTACAAGGCGGATTTTATTAACTCATTCACTGCCATTGACGACCACAGACATCAAGCATCTATTTTAACTGGGCTGGCACTGAATGAATATAGTTGCAAAGTAATGGAAAATTAAAAATGCTTTGTGATGCATTGGCAATACCTAATACCATTATTACGAACCATTATTCAAACCCTTACATTGAATTTGTTGACAGTGGCGCTGTAAACTTAAAATGTTTAAAGTGTACAGCAGACTGTAGATCAGTGGTTCTTAACCTTGTTGGATGTACCGAACCCCACCAGTTTCATATGCGCATTCACCGAACCCCACGTTCGTGAAAAATATTTTTGGGGGAATTCAAGACATAGATGATTTTTACTAGCGCACAAAATGAGCCGTGCATGAACATCACCTTGCTCAAAGAACAAAACCAACACTATACATGACCTCACAACAAATTACATACTGGCAAACCAGAATTTACACAATAAATTAAGTTTGTTCGGACCTCCACAGTGGAGGCTCTGTCGAACCTTTAAGACCGACTCACCGAAGCCCTAGGGTTCGATCAAACCCAGGTTAAGAACCACTGCTGCAGATGATTTGTGAGGAAAACATTTCTCCTTGTCTTCATTATGTAAGGCAGGGGTAGGCAATTCCGGTCCCCGAGGGCCGGTGTCCTGCATGTTTTCTATGTCACCCTGTTGCAACACACCTGATTCAAATGGTCAGATAATTGGCAAGGTCTGCAGAAGCTGGAAAACAATCCTGATCATTCGAATCAGGTGTGTTGCAACAGGGTGACATAGAAAACATGCAGGACACCGTCTCTCGAGGACCGGAATTGCCTACCCCTGATGTAAGGGATCAGACAGTACAGCCAAGTGCGCAGCGACAGAGACTTTATTGTGGGGGGAATATGGGAATAGCTGGTGCTGGAGTGCTGGCTGGGGTGGACAGGCAATTCTGCGGGATTTCCGAATTGTTAAGCGAGTCAATTTCACAGGGACTGATGAGCGAAGCAGCATCACGAGACAGACTGACACTCGGGTCTGCACTGGCGGCGCTGATATAGCGCTGTCAATGAGCCCGTGGCAGGTGCCGGCGATTCCGCTGACAAGGGGGCGTTGTCGTGTCGCAGGTGGCGCCAGCATGTGACACATTATGCTAGTGATGTTGCATTATTATTTTCACCAACAACAATCAAATGAAGCTTACTTACCTCTATACATTCCAAAGTAACCTTCGGATTTTACCGTCTTTATAAGACAGTCCATCCTGACAAAAAAAAACAAAAAAAACATATATATATATATATATATATATATATATATATATATATATATATATATATATATATATATATATATATATATATATATATATATATATATATATATATATATATATATATATATATATATACGTATACATAATATATATATATATATATACACATATACGTATATATACATATATACATATATACATATTATATATACGTATACATAATATATATATATATATATATATATATGGGTAATGCTCTTAAAGTGATTGTTTTAATTACATTTGATTTAATTATTTTCATTTCATGCTTCCTTGAGTTGACTTGACTGGAAAATTATAGCAGAAATGAAAAGATTATCTAGACCACTGAGGGATATGATACCAATATACTACATTAAAGGCATATGTAAAAAAAAAAAATTACTAATTAAAATGCTGCATGAAAAAACCCAAATTTACTCCAGTACCGGTAATTCAACTCAAAAAGAGAAACTCATAAATGGTATGATTTAATTACGCACAGAGTGAAATACCTTTACTTTTTACCCATAATTGTGAGAATCTCTGCTTATATATGAAACATTTGTTAAAAAATGTGTTTGGGAGGGGTTTGGTATTCATGCATGTAAATGTAGGTGGTGTTCTTACATATTCTTATAGAGTTGCTGCCCGCTTCGTTGGTTTTGCAGGCGTGTCTTGGCCAGGTCGACTGGGAATACACAGGTGACACCAACCATGCCTGCAATTCCTCCGTTAATCAGTTTTGCTGGCAAGCTGAAATCAGGAAAAGTCAAACACAAATACATATACCAATCATTGCTGCTCTTATTATTTGTAAACAGCAAAAGTCTACACACCCTGGTTTTGTGTGCACACTCTAACAAGTAGGATGTGGTGATGAGTAGCACAGTGTTGGCACCACAAGTGAGTACAACCACTTGGGAAACAATTGTGATCATTTGTGGTTTGAGTGCAAATGCATCATTAGTAACTGCAGAATTGCAACATTGGGTCACCTAATTTACTAATTAAAAATAAAAAAAAAATACATATGGACGGCATCTTCCTCCTACCTCATCTGTTGCTCGTGGGTCATGATTTTGGGTTGTTGTGTGTGCAAAAGCACAACAGCATAAGATGAGCAGCTAAGCGTCTCAGTTAGGCTCCGCGCAAGGCAAAGAGCAAAGAGTGGCTCTGCCTTGTATATATAGACAAGTTTAACACGGCGCTTCCAGGGATGAATTCCACTCACGCCCCCTGCTATGCGAGCCAAGAAATGGAGCCTGGGTCCTCACTGGCCTGCCAAAAGCAAACCACAATCAGAAAGGTTGTCAGGCGGAAATACTTTCTGAATCAGAGTCTTCTATTTTACAGCAATAATAAAATGACTTGTCAACAGTTCTATTCTAAGAAGTGAAAGCAGTCATTAGTGAATAGCAGGCCCATAAGTGTTAGATGACCCGTAGGTGAAAGAAAGAAAGAAAGAAAGAAAGAAAGAAAGAAAGAAAGAAAGAAAGAAAGAAAGAAAGAAAGAAAGAAAGAAAGAAAGAAAGAAAGAAAGAAAGAAAGAAAGAAAGAAAGAAAGAAAGAAAGGCCAACATGATGCAATATTAAAAAGACATTTCATGTCTGGGAAAGGATACAAAGAGTCTCTGCATCCAATTCAGTTATGATTCTGGTTGTTCATTTATACCCAAAAAGTACTATTTCAAAAATTGGTTCCTTATTAATACTTTGATGTAGTTGAGCAATTAACTTATCTTGCTAGATTTCTGTGGTGAGCAGCTTCAGCGCAGAAAACCTTCATTTCATATGTAGCTTAGCTCATTACCTACCATTTAAGTTTTTCAATAGTTATAAATTGATTCTGCAATAAAAGATTACTGTGAGCACATTAAATCTTTACGGCACACAAGCTCTTTTCCAAACGACCCCATAACAGAGATTTTATCAGCTTACTGTTTACCAGTCATATAAATATGTATTTGCCCATACGTTTGTGACACCCCTGAGGTAGAGATCACATTAGTTCCTTAGACGCAATCTGGGGAAAATTCAGTGCCCACCTTCCCATCTCTTTCTCCTTTCCACCTGTTCATACAGGTCAGTAAATGGTATACAAAGTGCAAATACCTCTGTTTATGATGTTGTATTTGAGTGTATGGCTATCGGTTGAGTGCTAAAGAAACCGTGATAACCCTAATGTGTGTGAAACTTGTGACAGAAAGTTAGGTTGTTGTTGTGCACCCCAATGGGATTAAGTAGACATTCAGGGAAAATGTTCATGTATGTATATAGGGAAATTAATATTTTGTTTTAAAATGTTGAACATGGTGAGACATGCAGATGAATGGTGAATTTGAGAAGTCACCTAGAAAATTGTGTAGCTGAACAGAAATGCATAGCGGCTCGCCAATTTGAACCACTAGAGAGCAGCAAAGGACAATCTAATGTGCATTTGAGTGACGTTGAGTCCAACAGTTTTTCCGGTGACTGTAACCGAAACAATATTATCCAAACAGCCCCTTAAACTCAATGCATGGCATAAACATGATGCCGAGACTCAAAAGAACAGGTGGTAGATGAGAATGGCCACCTGGCGTGCTATCAAACATAATGCCTAATGGGTATATTTTATTTTCCTTTTCAATGAGCGCATCCAAGCTGAATTGCATTACTTGTATATTGTTTTTAAACGCAAAACCTGAAGGCTCTGGTAGATATATAGTGGCATAAATGAAACATTGAAAAAGAAAAGTGCAAAATTAAAAAAAAAAAAAGGAAAAAAAGTACATCTTATTAGAAAGAAAAATCCAGTTTAAAAGGAAAGAAATGTATTCCTGAGTTTTGTTCCGGAGCTGAGCACACCGAGATTTTTGGGGGTCTTTTTTATCGGGGAGAGACTTCTCATGAGAAAGTCAGAGGAAATAGTTTGACCTAAATCATTGCCGCAGTCCTTGAAGAGAGTCTTATTAATAACCTCAGGAATCTGGAGACCATCGCACACCATTCCTGCCGCCTTCCTGCCCACATTTAATTTGAAGTTTCTATCCAAAAGATTTTTTATTACCATTTTTACCTAATTTTGGGCTGTGTACATCATCCACCTCCTTCTCACGAACACTCAAGATCCCCACAAGGGCTCCAAATCAAGAAGCCGAGTTGGGGGAGAACGTTTACCAGTCGACAGTTTTTGCCGTAAAAGCTGTATTCTTAGTTTATATTGACGTTATTTTTCAAATATAATGATCTTAAATGAAATTACAAAGCATTTTACTTACATGCCGTTTCAAAGCTTATAGTTTTCATTGTATTCAATTGCTTCATACTTAAGCCATTTGGAATTATTTTTGGAGATGATTCATAACCGTACAAAATAAAAATGAAACACATTTATTTGTGCAAGCGTTTGTGTGTGACATTTTAGATTCATAAATGATTTAAATTCTCTATTAATATATGTTTCTGTATTGCACAAATAATTCATCCAGCTGGTTGTTGAAACATATAAATATATATTTTTAAATAATTTTAGAGTATAGCGTGCCGTTCTTTTGCCAATAGATTTTGCAGAAAGCGAATACGTGGACCCATGTGGCTCAGATGCCGGCAATTCCTGCAAGGTGAAAGCACGGCACTTCCATCATTCTAAGAGTATATTGACGGCTGAGTATGTTACAATATTGCGGCAAGGTTATGCCAATTCAATGGCTCCTCCACAAATGCGGCATTCTCGCTGCACGTCTCTATAATGCGTGGCTCCATCAAAAGTTCAGTTGGGACAGAGCTAGTGGCTTCATCTGCTATTCCAATTAATTCAACCATTGAGAATCAGCTACATTGCATAATAAGGTCATATGACATAAAAAATATGGCCCCCAAATTTCAGATGCTTTCGTACACTTAATTGAGAACAGAAAACCTGCAAGTCGTTGCCTTATTTCCTCACGACTGTAAATTCATACATATTTCATTTGTTCAATTCATCTGCACCTGATGAAAGATGAGCCAAGCGGGGGAAACTACGGCAAAAGGAAAGAAAGAAAGGTTATAGGTGCTTTGTAATTGAGGACCTTGTCTGGAAAAGATGTGACTGCAGACAGATGGAGGGAAATATCTCTGATCAGACAGGAAAAAAAAAAGACGCTGTCAGCACCGAAAGTCTTCTTTCCGCATTTATAAATGTAATTAATAGCATTGCTTAAAGATATAGGATGTCTAGTCGAGCATCTTGTAACAGTCGTGCTAGTTACAAACTTCAACTAACAGATCCTAAAGTCATGGTTGTTTCCACCTTTGGTGTGATTTTATTTCAAAGATATTCTTACGTGACCCAAACCATCACTGAAGTCATGGAGGCATTGGTCGCCCTACATTACAACTCAAATATAGCTTTGCCAATTAAGGCCAACTCTCCTATGCTACAGTAAGCATGGCAGACAAAGCATTCGATATCACCTATTATTTATCTCTCAATATAGGAGCGGGTGCACGCAAGTTGTCGGGAAGAAAAATTATTAAACATGTTTTTTGAGGAAACTCAAGTGATTTAGATTATTACTGAGAAAACCATCAGTGTGGGTCAATGCTGGCCACACTGTGAGAGGACACGAGGGGAGACCAAGAAACATGAGTGCGGAGGCCAACTTAAACATTTTGTGAAAGCTGGAAAATAGGAAAAGCAGAGTGCATGAGCAGTGAACCAATGAAGGATGCTGGTTGTGGACAGAAGGGGAGAAGAGGGCTGGCAAGATGAAAGGAGAGCGGAAGTGGGACACTGTCCAGTAAAAACACCAAAGGGGGTGTGGGGTGTGTATGTGTGTGTGTGTGTGTGTGTGTGTGTGTGGGGGGGGGGGGGGGGGGGGGTCGGTGTGTGCGTGCGTATGCCCTGATCAAGTGCTTTATGCCAAAATAAGAAACATGCTGCATGCGGAGATTCACTCCTGTTTGGGATTCTATTTAAAGTCAAAGCCTGCAGGGACAAAGTGAGTGAGTGAGTGAGTGAGTGAGTGAGTGAGTGAGTGAGTGAGTGAGTGAGTGAGTGAGTGAGTGAGTGAGTGAGTGAGTGAGTGAGTGAGTGAGTGAGTGAGTGAGTGAGTGAGTGAGTGAGTGAGTGAGTGAGTGAAGCCTAAATTCTCAGTCCTCTTTCAATGGCTTTTGGCCTTGAACCCTGCTTGGCAGCTTCTTGTGACACATTTGACAAAAAGACATGTTTGCTCTGAGTCCTTGAAACCAATGATGCAGTTCACTTTTGTCCATACAGCTGTGCTTTTGCTTCCTCTTTAATAGCACAATTTAGTTGACCACATTATTTCTGTCTTTTTTTTTCTTCTTAATCAAGCTGGCTGATTAATCAATCAAGCCCTAATATTGAGAGCCCGTAAGAGCGACACACCAACTTTTCAAACCTGCAGCCCACTCACACCTGTGACCTTGTAACACATTCTGACTAGTCACATGACACCAGCAGACAAAATGAGTCGTCAAGTCAAGTTTTAACATTTTCACTCTGGGGTCTACTCACCTTTGTTGCCAGCAATTTCGACAAGCAAACGTCTTTACATCCCATCATAAACATAACATTTACAAAAAATTATTGAGCAGTACTGCATTATCAAATATAAATAAAATCAAGTAGTGCCTCTCCACTTTCTGCATAATCCAAGGATAGATTTGCTTGAACCTCGGCATTAGTTCCTGCATCATTACAGTAGCCATCTGTCAGCAGGCACACCGCCTTGGCTCTGTAAATGCCCCCACACACATCACACATCACACATCACGTGCCAAATAGCTCACCCATGACCCCCGTGACCCCACCTAACAAAGGTCACCAGGGTTCCAGCATGATGCTTTACATTCACAAGGATCAATGATGGAAGGTCATTCATTGCCTCCCCCCCTCTCCATCTTTGGCCACACAATAGCAGCGCTCATCTGCCAAACGCTGATGTCATTGTCCAACAGCGCATGAGATGAAAAGATGAACCTTTCAGGCATAATCCCACAGTTTAATCCTAACTCCTCTGATGTGCCTACACAGAGAGACTATTTGTTTGACTGTGTAAGTTTTAGACAGGGAGGTAGTACACATTTGGGCGTGTTGCGCTTCAACCAGATCTCACATGATAGATCATTTCTGTTCTAGTGAGTGAGTGAGTTGGTGAGTGGAGCAGGGAGGGCTGGCAGTCAGAAAGGAGCAAAGTAATTCTTCCCAGCAAAGCGCAGACGGCGAAGCTAGAGCAGGAGCAGCGGTTACATCCCCTCTTCTCTCCTTTTGCTCTTGAGACCGCTGGCATTTTCCGCTCATCCTCTGTTGCCCACTCAAGTCCAGACAGATCCTCGGGGTCTCATTTTGGATAGTTTGGCTGCACCCACACTTCTCCAGAGCCGCCACAAGTCAAGGTGAGAACTCACTGGTGCATGATGTACGCATGCCTGACACGCCAAGTGAGAAGACAGAAAAAAAAGGTTTTGTCATGGGATGATGATGAGATGCGCATGGCAAAATCAAAGTGTGCTCAGTTTTAAACAAACTTGTTGATTTGCATGTCATTTATATTGTGCAAAACTGTAACTATAGTTTTTTTTTAACCTTGTACTGACAATAATACACCTTTTCTATTCCGTGGCGGATGGACACAAAAACAGTCCCATTTATTATTGCTTTACTTGCTCCATCCTGGAATTATGTTGACTGAAGGCTTATGTTGAATCAAGGCAGATGCTCGAGGATTTTAAGTGCACATTGGGAAGAACTGCAAGCAGCCAGCTCGGATAGCTACGCGAGAAAGAGAGGGAGGGGGCAGTTAATCTGCATGCGCTAAAGTACAATATGTGCGTTAGTTGCCATCAGCAATGTTTCTAATTGCAACAATTCAAATCATCTTGATTTGTCGATGATAATTTTGTCGTCCAAAATGAACCCAATTGCGTGTGAGCGGCAGAGCCAACAGCTAGGAAAGTAAAAGGATGACAAAAAGGATTGGCGGGGGGGGAGTGAGTGTGGATGTTCACCTATTAATCTCATCTATCAAGTTGTTGCCCCCCCATTCCCCGGTTTGCAGGGGCAGTACTATACCTTCCCATCTCCAGAGATCTCATTTAGAGTTTGTAGAAAGGTTTTAGCCTAAAGGAGGAAAGGCTTTCAAAGCAGTGTGTTCAGGCTTTTTTTGTATGTGTGTTCACTTTTTAATGGTTTAAAAAAAAAATAAAAAGGATGTGCAACCTGCTCGGAGACGGGATTGGAGTTATGCGGAGTTTATTTACGAAATGGGCGCCACGTGTATGTTTATGTTGTCCTTTGTTGTCAAAGTAGTGGCGGAGGAACATCTGTTGTTCCATGCATTGTTTGGAACAATAAATTTGGGTGTATTTTGGGTGTATTTGGTCTTTAGATTTATGATTAGCATAAACTTTCCAAATCAATGCAAAGTATGTTGATATAAACAGAAAACAAATTGGTAAATGAAAAAAAGCATTTTCTTGTGTCAAATGTGTTAATGTAATCGGATTACAATGGCCAAGTGTACCTAATAAAATGTCCAATTACTGTGCACATACTTTTGTGATTAAATCACATACTTTTACAAATCTGTGAAAGAAATCCATTTCAATTAGAATTCAATTAAGGCAACTTAAGCCGTAGGTCCAAGGTCTGTATTTTGGTGCGGATCGCCAAACTGGTGTGAAGTTTGCTTTTTATTTGCATTCTATTCCGCAGTCTTAAACCGGTGGCCTTGCTGAATGAGAAAAAGCTTCAGCGAGTATTTCATGGCCATCTATTCATATTCCAATTTCCCCGCAGATACATATTTTCACAGCTTTCTCGGGTTTTCCATGCAAGTCGCTAAAGAGCCCATTAAAGGAGCTGCTGCTTTTTTAGGTTTTTATTCATTCCATTTGTTTTTCTTAGTTAAAGGGCAAACAGGGAAACATAAAGATGCTGTAACCAGTAACAATACTGTATTACAAAAAATGTTAAACCTAAAAATAACATATCGAAAACATGAACATTATTATCACTTAAATTATTCAATGCAAGGTCAGGGCAGTGCCTCATATGTGGTTGCGCCCAAGTAGATAAATAGCATTTGAACAGATTTATGATTTCATCAATAAAAGATCTAACAGCAAGATGTGTGCATGGTGCTCCATAGACATCAATATCTCATTATGGTGTACTGCGGCACAAAAGCAGGAAGAAAAGGCATCTGATTTCGTATGCTTCGTGTTTTCCTATTGAGAAGATCTCGCCCTGGTTGAATCTTATGCTTATACTGGCAAGCAAATATGAGTAAACAAACAACACATCCATGTTAGATGAGTGTCAGCTTCAGGATATGCTAGAAACATGGCATATGTTTCCCTCAAACTTCATTTGGTGCCGGAGGTTCCTTCTGTCCATGTTCATTTTATGCCTCCTTGCATCTCATCTGCAGCACATCCTCGTCCAGCTGAGTCCCTCATCCATAATCCCAGCACTTGTCTTTTTTTTCTCTGAAACTACCCAATCTTTTTTTTTGTGCTGTGCAAAATAACATGATTAAACATTTACCAAAATGAACAGTTACAATTGGCACATGATGATGCCACCTGGACGTTTTTATTACAGATGCCTGGGAAGAGTTGTGGATTGTGGCACAGTTTATAATGCTAGCAGATGACATCCACCCACTAGCCAACTGATTCTGAATCATCAGTTTGTTTCCATTCAAAGCCTGAGCGATGCTTAGGTTAGATTCAGAATCTATTTGATTTTTTAACCTAAGTTTTGTATGGCAGTGACTATTCTGCCTTTTGAGAGAAATAAATGATAGGTCTTTCTTTATATCAATATTATATATACACACCGTATTTTTCGGAATATAAGTCGCACGTTTTTTTCATAGTTTGGGTGGGGGGGCAATTTATACTCAAGAGCGACTTATAGGTGAAATTATTCACAAATTTTCAAAATTCAAACTTCCGCGATGTAGTGAAACCGCAATAAACGAACCGCGATGTAGCGAGGGATTACTCGCTAATTTGAACTGCAACTGATGACCTCATCAGCGTGGTGCACACGTGGCGTTGTTTACATAAAGGACGAAGAATTCGATCGATGGATTTAATGATTTGGAGTGACACCGATGGCTTGATAAAGGTGTTATTTATGTTATACAGTGGAGCCTCGGTTTTCGAACGTCCCAGTTCTCAAACAAATCAGTATTCTAACAAAAAATTCTTGATTTTTTGCTTCGGATGTCGGACGAAATTTTGGTTGTCGAACCTCGCGAGATGAGCCGAGAGGACCCGCATGCCAACTGACTCCGTTTGTTATTACATTCTCGTTACTCTGAGGACTGCAAGTGGGAGCAGTAAAGCTGATCATGGCAAAAAGAGGAAAGTAGTGCGCAAAACGGTTGAATTTAAAAAAGAATTAATCGCAAAATACGAGTCCGGTGTGCGTGTGTCAGAGTTGGCGCGGGAGTTTTGCATGGCAAAATCGACAATAAGCTCGATCCTGAAAAACAAAGACGCTCTTAAAGGAAGTGATGTTGCGAGAGGGGTGATTGTGCTTACCAAACAATGGCCACAGGTGCTGGAAGAAGTTGAAAAACTCTTGCTAATTTTCATTAATGAGCAAAAGTTAGCAGGGGATACTGTTAAAAAGACCCTAGTCTGGTTCCTGAAGGGTTTGTTTTCAAGGCAAGCCGAGGATGGTTCGATATATTTAGAAATTTTGAAATTAAGAAAACGTTTTTGCTGTTTTCTTTCACATGATCTTTGAAATAATGTCTTTCATTGGTAAAAATAAAAAAAATGTTTTCATGTGCTTTTTTTCCCTCACAATTTAAAAAGATATATTTTACTATTAGAATGAAACACACAAACGAGTTGCTACAGATACGGCAATACATTCCCCAGCCTAGCCTACTCTATTAATTGAGTTTATTATTTATATTATTTATTTATACATTACCTACTCACTTATTTATGCAGTTTATGGTGTAAAATAATGAAAGAATGCTTTAAAAAAAGCGTTGTTTTTTTTGCTTGGAACGGATTTTTTTTTTCCATTATTTGTAATGGGAAACATGATTCGGAATTTGAACAATTCACCTCTCGAACAGCCTTCTGCAACGGATTGTGGTCAAAAACCGAGGCTCCACTGTAGTTATTTGGATAACTGTTAATGTTACGTCAGGCCCGTTCTCAGCTCCTCGCCTGTTCTTGGTGTTGGATTTTGTCAAATAAATTTCCCCCAAAATGCGACTTAAACTCCGGTGCGACTTATATTTGGTTTTTTCCTCTTCATTGTGCATTTTATGGCTGATGCGACTTTTACTCCGGAGCGACTTTTAGTCCGAAAAATACGTTATTTATATCATATATAAATATATATAAATATTATTTATCTATATTATACATAAATAATATAATATTTATATTATATTATATAAATATATATAGTTAAATAATCCCTCATTGGTTTAATGGAAATCTTACCTGTGGTATCGGTAACTTGGTATCGGTATTTATGATCTGTGAGTGGGATGGAACACTGCCAAGAGAGATCTCTCTCTCAAATGGTGATGAAGGGACTGAAAATGCATTCCACTGGACTCAAAATGCTGGCCGAGTCAAGTAAAAAAGGTCAAATAGGGAGATTTTGAACAACAAGGATCAGACAGGCCTAAATTCAGAATAAAAACACAGCATTGAGACGAGTGAACTGACAACAAGCTGATTGGCAGACTGATGAGACCAGGAGGAACCAATGACCAGCTGAAACAGACAAGCGTGGGCAAAAATGTTCAATGTCATTAGCGTCATTCATTCTCACACAATAGCACAAATACGAATGCATTTTTCTTCATATGCAAGTGAGGACAAGCAGTATAGAAGATGGATAGATGGATTAACCAAAACTAAACGTTTGTCAAAGCTGAAAAATGCAAGCTGGTGTTTAAAGCTCTCTAAGCGACCCTTCCACCAGGCACTCTTAAACACACCACCACAGTATGGGAAAGAAGATGCTAAATTCATGAATTCTTCATGAAATTTTGTGGTGCGCATTTGTATACATGCTGCATTCAGGCAGCCACAGTTTTCTCAAACTAGTACTGTACTTGCACATTTCAAACAATCCAGTTTTCATGCAAACCATTTTTTTTCTCTCAGAGTATATGGCAAGCAATGAAACAAAATCAAATTTTATTTACATGTGGAAAGCTGCATTTATTCATTTGTGATTTTCAGACACAGACTAAAACATTATTTGATTCACTTTGAACATATTCTTGTCTTCAATTCAAATGTTCCCACAGTGCTGTAGTTAAAAAGCCAGTTTGTTTTAAGAAAAACAAAGAAAGACAGACAACAAACTTTATTCAAAGTGGCGGGTGGGAAGCAGCTAAATGATTCACATAAAAGATGTGTTGTTCTACACTTCTTCGCAAGATACTGAATGAACCGGAATTCAAAAGGCCTTGTAAATACATATATGGGGAGAAGCTATGAATTAGTTATGAGTTATCCATTCCTTTATTGCTCTGTAGTGCCACAGGAGCAAGAGGAGCGATTAGAAGTGCAGTAGAAGAAATAGATTGGATAGAAAGAAAGGAGCAACAAAGTGAGGAGTCTATCATTTCTCTGCTGACTACTTTTAGTTATTTTTTCTTTCTTGCGGTACTTTTTTATTAAGTTTTAATTCTTTTTAAGTTTTTTATTTTTTTACCTTTTTAAAGCTTTATACACATACTTTGAAAATAATAAAAACACATTTAAACAAATAAGCAATATATTGTACAAACAATGTAACAGTCTATCCATCAATTTCTGAATTTACAGTGAACAAGTCTCCTTATTTTTTCTGAACTCGTAAACTTATCATCATAAAATATACATCAACAGTTACGAAACCCAAAAATCAACATTATATAGCGACACTGCAGCTGTCATTTTCTGTATGCCTGAAAAACACGATTGCTGCCAAAGACATTCTATAATATTCAACGAAAATTAGCGGAACCACCTCCTGTTTCATTCTTCTTCCCTCAATTATCCACCATCTCAAACTCAATATCGCCATCTAATGGTCAATAGTGGAGTTCAACAAACCTTTACTGTACGGGTTTACTGTATACTTATTATAACCTAAATGGGAAAAAAATGCTGTGGTAAATTAAAATTTATATGTGATTGCCAACTACCTGAATTCTTCTTTAGCCGCTCATCATTATTATTAACACATCTCAAGCTATGAGCACTTACGTAACACCACAATCTGTTGTAATGATGGCTCCAACATGGCACTGGCTTATCAGTCCCTCAATTGCGGCTCACCATCCGATCATGATTAAAGATGCCAAAAAAAACCTTCAGAAGTCTGTCCCCTCACTTTGACAAATATGGCCAACTGTAAATGTTTTTTTTTTTTTTTTGTCTGATCAGGTAATATGTGTCAAGCGCCTCCACTTTATGATCAATGGTCAGCATCACAGTCTCTTTAGTCATTCTATTTCAAGGAGCAAACCGGAACAAACATTAAGATTCTACGCTGAAAATGGGTCCGTTGAAATCATCTCAAGATTAGATGAGAGGAGAAAATAACAATAGGTCTGAGCTGGTCTGTATTTATTGGCTGTGCTGGTCGTAAGGATTTTCTGTGCTCACATTATACAAAGCAAGCTATGCTATGCTAAAGGTAAATGATGACTGCTCTGCAGATGTTCTCTTTCTCATCCTTTCTCACTCTCAGGATGGATGACTTTAATACACAAGTGCTTCACAACAAAGACAGTTTTCCTCACCATGGTGCATTTTTCATTCTGGCTAACTCGAGAAATAACACCAAGGCCTTCTTGCGCCCTTGTCCGCCTCTAAACCAATTGCTCAACTTGGCCTTTGGCTTTTTCTTACTTTTCAACTCTCTCTCTTTGCTGTGCCGCCGAGAAGCTTCTCATTAACGGGTGAATGGATCGACTCATCTACAAGAAACAAGAACGTAGGGAAAGGTATTGACAAGAATGTATGCGCTTTAGAGCACTATTTGACTGAATCCAGATAATCTCATGTGCAGTCACAGAGCTATAGAGAATTGAGGTTGAACAGACTAGTCAACACGCAACGATGATTATAGCTTGCAGACAATTAATTGTCAATCATGTGTTTTGGCATGAAGAACGCAGATATCCTACTCATTGCACCAAAGTAATGGCAGACCTTTAATCGCTTGCAGGCCTCTATTGTTTTTGTTATACCGCTACTAGAACTACTTCCTGCTTCTGTGTCTAAGAATCAGCAATGTAGCAGAAATGTAGCACTGCTAGCCTAATTCTGCGGTCAGACCGAATGGTAGCTGGCGGAGGGTTTTAGATGCTAAAATGTGGGACAGCAACGTAAATGACAGGCATTTTCTGATAGCGAGCAAAAAGGGTTGCATAATGGTGAGTGTGTGAACTTGCAACCAGCTGTTGAACTGTCCAACACGCTACGCGAAAGTTCATGTCTGGTCTGAATTTAGCATAAAAGTGCTAAATCTATTAATTAAATGTATGGTACAATTACAATCACCTATTTAACCTATAATTTTCACAAAGATAATGCGCTCAAAAATGACCCGTTCATTGACCTGTGTCTAATAATACGGTGCGTAATGGTCCAAAAAAATGTAATATAAAAGTATATATATATAGATCATCAGTGTTTGTTGACTTGACTATCGCCACAAAAAACACGTTTTCCAAAAATAAAAAATATGTATCTTGTACCTTGTGGCCTACCTGCTATTATTTTCTCTCATTTATTTTAAGCCAATTGGATAAATGAGCAATGTCAAGTAACAAACACCTAATGGGTAATCTGCTCTGTTAATATTTTGTAAGGTGGACCAGATTACTGGAGAAGGTCGGAGTGTTAAAAAAAATGTTGAGAAAGGCAACTAAATTGGAGAGAAGCTAGAGATGCTCTGCTTTTTGCTCTGACCTGGTTCCAGTTAATCCGCCCACTTTACACGATGAACATTACCTCCACACTGTATTTATAGAGAGACATTTGCTGTGAGTTTTTCTGTGTGCGTCTACTTCAATGTACAGTATTTATAGTAGTTTTAAATATTTAAGTTATATAAATAAGTTAAGCAGGTTATCATCAAATTTAACAAATTAGATTTGATAGCACAGTTTCCACAAGACACTCATTTACACATCTGCAAAGGAAATTAACTCCCCATATACAGAGTAAGTTTATAATACTTTGATGGATCAAAGGTAAAACTAGATACTCCGTGAATGCATATGGACATTGTACTATTCTGGGAATTGGGTCCGGCAAATTTCCATTTCAAGATGGAAAGCCATCTTTATTTAATGAGCAGAATTCTTCGCCTCTCCCAAAGATGGCAAACCCGCAGTGAATTCGAGCTCCACAGGTATACTGGATGCAATATGGCACGAGCAGTATACACTGTAAACTTTCCAAAAATAGAAAAATGCCCTGACAGTCCTCCACTCCGCTTCACTGCAGCAACCTTTCTGCTCTCTCCTGTCCAAAACTTTCATAAATGCTGCTTTCTCCTTCTTGTTGTCTTTAGTTTTCTTCTCTCCATCACCAAAGGAGATTAGTTCTCAATCTTTCTGAATATTTAGGAAAAAAAAGAATTCTACTGGCTTGGACTGATGGACTTCCATGGAGCAGTTCTCGCTTTGATTCCTCCGTGCCCTTTACGTCAGTCATTGGTCTTCTTCTTTGTCATCTTCATCTCAATCTTATACTCCCCTCCGATCACAGCTCATCTTCTGACGCCGCAGCTCATTCGTCATCGCTTTTTATTGCAGTACTTCTCCCTTGACTTCTCACTTGCTCTCATCTTAAATTTGGCTCCATCACCCCTGTGCCGGAAATATCGTTGAAGGTAGCGTATTGTAATTTATTTATTTATTTCAGTTTTGACTCAAGAGGTGAACCAGACCGAAGGAGGAGTAAAATATCAAGAATACAGTTTTTCATTGAACGCATTCAAATGTATAGCGTAAAATTGAACTGCATTATAGCGAGAATTGATTCACACAGGCCCTTGAGTTTTGCAATAAAACTTTTTTGGAACTCAATAACTTATTTTTTAACCCCTCGTTAGTGATTTTTTTATTATTTTTTAAAATTCTAGACATGGATGTTTTTTACTGGTGCACAAAATGAGCCATACATGAACACCACCTTGTTCAAAGAACAAAACCAACACAATGCATGAACTCACAACAAATTACATACTGGTAAATCAGAATTTACACAATAAATCAGGTTTGTTTGGACCTCCTCAGTGGAGGCTCTGTTGAACCCCTGAGACCGACTCACCGAACCCCTAGGGTTCGATCGAACCCAGGTTAAGAACCACTGCTCTAGACTCATAGGCATTTTCTCTTTCCTATGAATCATTTATATGGGACGCGGGCTCTATTTCATCAGCATCATTCTGCACCCACAGTTGGTTTCGTCTCTGAAATATGATTCCTCATCTTATCACAAATCATAATTATTGCCCATAAGTAAGATCTCCTCTGAAATATTCAAAAAGAATTAAGAGCGATCGTCTGTCTTTTTGTATGACTATTGTTCTTCATCTGAGCTCGTCATTCTCTTCCTCTCTTTGCAATGACATGCCCAAGTTATCTGGAATACAATGCAAGGTGGAGACATTTGAAGTGAGCTTCCGTTGCACGACATTCACAGTTAATATTTCATAGTATACTACTCAACGGCATGCTACTCAGGAGCCCAGCTTGGTGCCTGGAGGCTAATTCCATCATGGTGACACGCACTGTGTCCTTCCTGAACATGTAAGTCTTATTTGTTGCATGTCTATTGTGTGAATGAGTTTTAAGGCACAAAACGCTCAGATCACACTGCGTACTATTAAAATTAATTTGTACTTCCCGCTAACAGAGGAGTGTGTTCACAATGGATTCATAGAAATTTTATAATCCACTCTATATGACATCAGAGCCGAGCCGACCCTCGCTAAACACAAGAACATAAGTACGTAGGTCCTCATCTTCCACAGTGGGACACTGTTTTCGTGCGAGGAGACACATCTGCTCATATGTATTAAATTGGCACACATAGAAGATTCTGTGAAGTGTGCGGAAATGACAGTACTTGACATTTTTGTCAACAGAGGGATGCGCTGGCCATCAATCGGCAGAGCAAAGAGTTGACATGTCAGCTAAAGGGGGCAGGGGAGCAAAACTAGCCTAAGATGGTCTGTCACTGGAAGGTGGCTGTCATAAATTCAATAAAATAAATGCATATGTGGCACAAACCAGAAACTCATTAGAATTGAATCTCTGAAAACAGCCACCATCATACTTCACCAGCACTGATGACTATTTATGAATATCTTATTTACAGCCTCTGCATTCATGGAACGAAAAAGCAATGATAAAATGAGCAAAGTGATGGTGGTTGTAGAAACGTCAGCCAATATATTGATTAAAGAAAGCATATCCATGAGACTAGCGATTGTTATCCAATAGGTGGACAGAGCGAGTCTCCAAACATTTTTGAAGCTGAGACAAAATTTGGTTTAGATGTGCAGAGTTCGATTCTGAGGGATGGATACTTATAATAATATAATAATATTATTATTATTATTATTATTATTATTATTACTGATACTTATTTGCATAGTATTAGCATAGTCTTTGAATAAAAAAAGGATAAAAATGAAAAATGTATAAAAGTGAAATGGGAACATTTTTCATTTTTATATTTATGACCGTATTGCCTATATATTATTTCATTATTGTCCTCTGCATTGCAGTAATTCTCCCTGGTTGACTCTATTTAAAAGTAAAGCTCATTAAGACTTAGTTGTACTCATCAAAGGCACAAGAGCGCTTACATGGTCGGGCGATCGAAAGCATCAACTATGACATCACACAGCCGTTGTCATACAATGGCCTCACGGATGACTTTCCATTTTGGGAATGCAGACATGTTTTTCTGGAAAAGGCCCACACAAATGTTTACTCCAGATTTGTTCATTTATTTGTTTTTTGTTTTTAAACATGCATTGATTTCATTCCAAGTGATTCCAAATACAAATTTGTTTAGGGCCCTAATTTGGTCCCTGGCGGCTCGGCATCAGATGGATGATGTGTGTTAACAAACTGCTGTAATTATTTCGACCTGTGCGTGTTCTTGTGCAGAGGATTTGTTATTTCCTTGTTCTCATCTTCCTTACAGCTTCTTTCGTTTTCCTTATGATCTGTTTCTTTTGTCTTCGCTTAACCTTCCCATGCTCCGCTTTGCTCACTCTAACTTTCCCACGAGACCAGATGTCCTAATTTACTTCTTAAGACTTGAGCGATATCACCCATGCAAGTCAAAAGAGTGCAATGCACAGTACAAGTGCACATATAAGGAGCCCAAGGTGGTTTCTACATTATGCTTGATCTTGCTTGTGCAGATGGGACCCAAACAACTGGCTCAGTCAGACGTTGTCAAGCCTGAGTGGAGCTGTGTTCTATTACACTTACAAACTCACTGATAGAATGATAGAAAAACAAGTCACTCAACTTTACAGCAAAGATTAATCGAAACCCTTTCCAAGTTATTTTGCGTGTATGAGCTGTGTGTAACAATAAAACATTGAACACATTAATTACCGCAGTAGGAAAGGAAGGTCGTGATAATAATGAAAATATTTTAAACTGTTATACTGTCTGCCTTGTTATTTTTACATGTATCACCCTAAATATTCCTGGAAATTATTACTACTTATAAACAATATATATTTATTGGTAAACTATTACAATGGGTGCTACTCAAGCATTTATTTTGATTTTGAAGTCATTTTTAAATCATGTTTATTTTTGTTAATTTTAGTTTTGTTTGTTTGTTTGTTTGTTTGTTTGTTTGTTTGTTTGTTTGTTTGTTTGTTTGTTTGTTTGTTTGTTTGTTTGTTTGTTTGTTTTTATTCTTATCACAGGACTGCCCCCCATCATTTTAATAATATTTTCTTCAGTACCAAAAAACGAAAATGGAAAATATAATTGGAAAGTTATTTTTATTTATATATATATATATATATATATATATCAAAATAAAATGCAAAAAATGCTAAATAAATAAAAAGTAAATGAAATGATAAATATAGAAACAAATGCAAAAATGAATTGATGAATATAATTAAACATCAATTTATAGATATTTTCTTCAGTTTTTCAATTATTTTTTTATATTTGTTTTTATTGTCACTTGTATTTACTTTTTAAATTTGCAGTCCTTCATAGGTATATATATTGGCGCATAATAAATACAATAAGAATACTATATATACAGTTTACATACTGCAGCCTCACTGTACACTGTTCAAACTGTAGTCAATAATTCCAAGTATTGCCTCAATCAAGCAATTTGAAGAAGATTGCTGGCCATGTTTTGTGTTTCCTGAGTCGCTTTGTGTGTGTCCATACGGTATGTATGCTCTCTATTCTATTCTCCAAATTACTCACAGGCAAAATGACGTCCTATCCTATGCTTCAGAGCGTTCGTGCGTCACAATAATGGTGAGAACGTTGTACTTTCCACATTTCTTTATTTCAGCGCCACATCATCCCCTGAATTTTTAACTGAGAACTGGAGCACTCATTCTTTGCGCGATGTGCTCGTGTCAGAATAGACAGGAGGAGTTTTAGTCCGTGGTATTATATTTTTCATGCTTATGACTGCTTTGCTTCTGCATCACAAACTTTGCATATGTAGGTTGATTTCTCAGCAGTCGCATGCATGAGTGGAGCGTGAAATATATGTTTTTTTAATCAGCTGTGAAGAACATATAAACGCAATAGTGAGCTCAAAGTAATAACAGCCTCATTGCATTTTATTGACGGAGGAATTTGAGAGATGACGTTGTATTTGCTGTTTGTAGAGGGAATACAGTTTAAGAATATCACACTATGGCATAGCTTCATCTGCGAAATAAAATTCTTGGCAAACAAAGGAAAGAAGGATTTTGTACATTTATCTCATAATAGAGCTGTATGCACACAACCTTCAAATAGTGATTAATGATTGTAATTAATTCTAATTACACTGTTTAGCTGAGCAGCAGTGGTGTGTGCATGCTTTGACTTTTTTTCATAGAACATTGGTTTGAATTCAATCTTGCAATGTTGACAACATAAAAATTGTATCTGCAGAATATTACACATTAATCTACATTTTCATAATGTATTCAACATGTGAAAAGAGTAAAGCAGATAAATAGTGCAGACAACCGAATTATTACATATATAATATTTTGATGAATCTATTGCAAATAAAATGTATCATTGTTTAATTTCATTGTTTTCTTTTTCTTTTTTTAATATAAGTAGTTGTACTTTAAAAATTCTGTTGAAAAAAAAAATTGCATGTCTGAACATGTGAAATGCCGTCTCCCGCCAATACTTGGAATTAATTGACAAATTATCTATTAATTTTGAATGTCATCTCATGTCCTCACCTTTGGGACAAAGAAATCCATCCAGTGCAGAACAACACGTTTTCATGCTGTCATGTGTTGTCCTGGTCACTTCTTGTTTTATTGTGTAATTTTCCTCTCGTTCCGGTCGGTGTGTCCTTCCCCTGTGCGTCCGGTCACGTGACTCCCTGATTCCAAGTGTGTGCACCTGTGCCAATGACCAACTCTCTTCACCTGTGTTCCCCTCCTTCTGTGTCCATATAACCCGCGCCTTTCCCCGTGTCCAGTGTCAGTGCGTCTTACCTTGCTAAGAACACTAGCGATCACGAAACCCTCGAGTTCCCCGTAGAAGCCTTGTTTGAATGACTTTGATCACCTATGTTAACTTGGTTACATAGTTATCTTCGTTATAGTATTTCACTCGGTTCGAGGCGCTTTGATTTCCCCTTTTTCTCCCTCGGTTCGAGGCGCCTTAGTTTCCCCCTTTTTTCCCTCACATTGAGGCGCTTTTTGTTACTACTGCCATTGGAGGAAATAAACACATCTTTGGACTTTGGAAACTCTGCATTCGAGTCCTCTCCCTGCTCCACGCCTGACACACGTCTTACAAAAAAAAAAAAAAAAAGAGCAACGCATAGCCATCATAACGCCTAAATCTAATCTAATGAGATTTATCTTTATCTGTGTTCTGAACTTGGCTATACCACAGAAAAGATTGATGACCTCACCAATGTTGATTGTTTGGGAAAAAAAATCACAATGTAGAAAAAAAAAAGTGGCATCAAGATTTTTGTATGCCACTGGCTAGTTGCGTCGATTTTCCATGTTGGGACAACGAGATGCTCAAAGCAGTTTTCATTCTCTCTTGATATTCTGCTTTCTCTGCATTTGGGTGTACATTCACAACTGACAACGTTGTGCTCTAAAACTGCCATGCTAAAGCACTACCTGAAGGAAAGTGCATTTTCGAGGTGTCTTTAGTTAGCTAGTTAACTAGTTAACCTTTTTTTAGCTAGCTCGCTAACTTATCATACGAAATGCCCCAGATAACCAATGAAGTAAACAAAGGCGCCCCGGTTTTTATATAGTGCGCAAGGTGTGACTAATGTCTGACCACAAATGTGTTTCATGCGCCATTTTAGTCACAATCAAAAAAAATTGAGAAAACTGAAATGGTGAAAACCATTTAATGCCATACTCTAATGCCACAAGTGAAAACCACAATGCTCTCAGTTTTTATATGTTTTCAGTCTAATGTATTTAGAAACAAATCTCTGAGTATAATGTATTTAGAAACAAATCTGATTTATTTTAATAGTGTCTTAAAAAAAATGAATTACTTTCCCGGTGCCAACTCCTCGCATGTGACTCTGGTCTAGGCTCTTCAATTCTTTTTGTCAAAAAGAGCACTCCTAGATATTGCACATGGTTGGACATCAATTCTTGACAGGCATGTTCAGCCTTACAATTTCTGTATTTATTTTTGTCCACGGGATGAGAAAGACACGCTTCTCCCCAAGGACGCACTTACTGTGGTGTAAGCCCTGCGCCGGCTGACTCACCTAATGAGGGGACTGAAACCTGACGATAGACAATAGCTAGAGAAAAGCAGGAAGTGTCTAATAGAACAAAAAATAAACAATAAAAAAACAACATGCATCCATTATTTGTCACGAGATTTACAGGCTGAGTGAGGGTTATTTTACTGTTTTCTCAGCGTATACGTATGTGTTATTTCTTTACAGAGGCAAAGAGCAGCACTACACACGAGCACACATAATAAAGAGCTGAGATGAGAGTGGCGCTATGAGCAGTAAGGGAATTAGTGTTTAGTACAAGCTGGAGAAGCACCCCAGTGGAAACACAGAGAAAGAAATAAAAGCAATTGAATTGATTGCCCAACACACACGCGCGCACGCACACATGCTAGCTATTATATGTTGATCTGTACCTCATAACGTGTGAGTTGTTGTGTGCCCAACATACTTTATTTTCAAATTATTTCTTTGCCTGCCTCTTCATTTCTCTCGGGTATTGTCTTTTGCCCTAGCAACTCTTGCTCCAGCTCCACTTTCACATCACAACATCGTAATAAATGCCAGCGAGCGAACTGAGGCGGCCAAGCGCTCGGCTCAATATCCAACGCACACTTGTCAACTGGGGCAATGAGCTTGGGAGTAATCAGTCGACCAATTCCTGTTTAATGTTTTGCAGGCCAAAGTGATATTAATGGCAAAATATGTTGCGCGCTTTCAGATGCGTCTCGGATATTGATTGCGTTATTGTTCCCTAATTACACCCATTGCAATTCTTACAAGGGTGTGGGAATCTAATAACGCTTCTACTGACGAATCACAAACCGGAGAGACTCGGAAACAAGGTTTTCAACGTTTTTCTTTACTGCTTGCATGGTCGGGGAAATCCGGAAAGATATTAAGTATCGATCGATAAAAACTGAGCTGGAGAAAAAAAAGGAAGAATCATCAAATATGTGGTGATCGTCACAGGCTCAATGACTGCAGGCATTTTGTAAGTGTCTGAGCGGCTCTTAAATGTATTTATTTAATTTTATAACACACAGGCCGGCAAGACCGACGGTCATAAAGCGCTCGCTGCAATGACGGCCGCATTTCACCGTTGTCATTTCCATTTGTGTAGCAAGCGTTCGTTTGCCACGATTGTTGTAACTTGTGATGTTCTTCAGTGTTCTGCTGTTTTCTGCGTGTGTGCAACGCCTTCAGGGATGCTAAAACATGAAACGAGTTGGTGAGAGACAAGAAAAGGGGGGAGGAAGTAGTGCCCATCTGTCTGCTTGATGTGATGTTTCCCAAACAGGAGTCAGCACACAAAATGGGTCACTGGTAGTTTTCTTTTCTTTTTTTTTGGGTGGCTGAGCAGAGTGATATGCTGTCATATATTTGATTAATGTCTGAGCAATTATCTGGGTAAGGGACCCCTTAGAAGGACGTAGAACATTTTCCAAACTCTGCTAGTTTATTGATGATTTTTTTTAACTACTAGAGGCCATTACATCTAAGTAGTTACAATTGTTATTATTTTTATTTCATTGCATTTACTGAACGACCGCCTCACAGTTAGGAGGGTGCGAATTTGATTCTACCCTCGGCCCTCCCTGTGTGGAGTTTGCATGTTTTCCCTGTGTCCGTGTGGGTTTTCTCCAGACAATCCGGTTTCCTCCCACATCCCAAAAGCATGCTTGGTCGGCCGATTGAGCACTCCAAATTGTCCCTAAGTGTGAGTGCGAGTGCAAATGATTGTTCGTCTCTATGTGCCCTGCGATTGGCTGGCAACCAGTTCAGGGTGTCCCCTGCCTACTGCCCGATGACTGCTGGGATAGGCTCCAGCACCCCCGCGACCCTTGTGGGGACAAGTGGTTCAGATGATGGATGGATGGATGGATGGATGGATGGATGGATGGATGGATGGATGGATGGATGGATGGATGGATGGATGGACGGACGGATGGACGGACGGATTTACTGAAAATGCAATTAGACCAGGTCTTATGAGACGTGTCAGAAAAGTTCCAGGATGCTGAATAATAATGGATTTTTTTTCTTTACTTGAAGTATATAGTACAACACTTGCTTCGTCAATATGGGGAGAAAAAAACTTTTTTTTTTTCTATATTTTTCAGAAAAAGTCATTTGAAAATAAGTAAATAGTAAATATCGTGAATTTTTATTTGCCAAATGCAATCTGAGCGACAGTTACTGACACAGAATGTTAAACATTAAAATAATATTTGCCGTTATGTTATGTCAGCAATCGCAATCTGATTGTTCCTTCATCTGCATTACCTACAAAGAATCTGACTTTAGCAAAAAGCGTTGTGACAATTTACTGGATTGGCTATGTTGCTGTCACGTCTGAAGAGTTGCACAGCAGGAATGTACCGATGATCTATAGGATCGTGTACACTACAGTGTGTGTGTTCACGCATGCTTGTGTATCAGGTGCACCGTGCTCACATGAGATCTGACATGCAAGACCTGTAAGTTCTTGTTCACAGAGGCAGAAGTAACTAACCACATACCCTCCACTCCTCGGGCTCCATTAACCAGGCGGACATTGATTTCAAAAAATAAATAAATAAACATTTTATGAAGACACATACACACACACTACTCAACGTAGGTTTCCTAATTTTTTGAGTGGTGTGTCCAAATAAATGAACTTTGCTCAAAGTTAGCAATGGAATTTTGCCGTGGTTATATTATTTTCCTAAACTTTAGTTCCAACATTAAAGCAAATTCACATCAAGCTTGTGTCTAACACAGTTATTCTCAAAGTGTGGTGGACCAAAGGCGTAGAAAACAAAGCCTGGACAGTGACATGTGCTGGCGCCATATTGTAACCCAGCTTGAGATGATTCACCATGCATTATGCAATGCTATGCAATGCATCATTTGAACATTTTCAAAATGTACCATTGTGGATATTAACCACAGATCATAGTCCATCAATCGATCGATCGGTCGGTCCGTCGGTCGGTCCGTCCGTCCGTCCGTCCGTCCGTCCATCCATCTATCTATCTATCTATCTATCTATCTATCTATCTATCTATCTATCTATCTATCTATCTATCTATCTATCTATCTATCTATCTATCTATCTATCTCTGCCTGCCTGCCTGCCTGCCTGCCTGCCTGCCTGCCTGCCTGCCTGCCTGCCTGCCTGCCTGCCTGCCTGCCTGCCTGCCTGCCTGCCTGCCTGCCTGCCTGCCTGCCTGCCTGCCTGCCTGCCTGCCTGCCTGTCTGTCTGTCCATCTATCTGTCTATCCATCCATCCATCCATCCATCCATCCATCCATCCATCCATCCATCCATCCATCCATCCATCCATCCATCCATCCATCCATCTCTACAGTTCAGTTCAATTTTACCACAAATAATTTGTATTTAATCTTTAGAAACAGTTTGTCCCTAATAATGAAATATCTAGTCTGGCACCTGGGGGCAGTGCCCTCGTGGCCCCCCTCTCGCTGCATAAGTATGCATATTTTACAACCACGGTTAGGATTAATAAATGTAAAGCAAACACATTATTTGGGAATAAGCATCAAAAACCGATTGCACTTCTGCGGGACTGAACATGAGTTCCAGCACATTGAATTCAGTTTTCTAAGAATAACCTTGACTTGTCACCCTCTAAGCTGATGAAAAGATGTTCCGTTCCATTCATTTTAGAGCTTCTCTGCAACCTCAACTCCGCACTTGTGAACAAGCATGACGTCAACAGCGCAAGCGATTTGAAATGAAAGTGCAATGTCTCCGACCTCTATGCATTCACACCCGACTTTTTGTTGCACGTGCAGAGGTGTCCCCTTGCCATATGCAAAATTACAGTGCTTTTTCATTAGTTCTTTTTTTTAGCTTGGCTTCAACATTTCAGAGCCGCGTGAAATTCACAAGCCAGCGGCATTTTATGGAACAATGACACTCGTTTCTTTGTATTTCCCAGCAACTCCCAGAAAGCTTATATATAGAATAAACATGTCTTAAAAGAAATATGCAAACACAACATTTCCTATTATTCATATCATAGAGGGGTGCAAAGCATTCAAACAAAAATTTCAGGTGCCATTTTGATATTTTTCATATATAATTGGCTTCAAATATTTCCCAGCAACCTATTTTGACCTGCGCCAAAAAACTTTGCTTGGCAGAAATGCTCAAACATATTGCAACATTTATTTGTGGCACCACTTATCTTATTTATCTATTTATTTATTTATTTGTTTGTTTGTTTGTTTGTTTGTTTGTTTGTTTGATTATTTGTTTATTGTTTTATTTTTCAACAGCTGTCTTGTCAGTATGGACTATTTGGGACAGCCCACACACGCACACACACACACGCACACATTAAGGCACGCACTTTCACTGTTGGAAACGTTCACATGCTCACACTTGCGAAGCTGTGAAGAGGCAAGTCTCAAATCTGCCTCTGCAGTTTTGTGTTTTTGCACTGCTGCAATATTTTCTATATGTTGAGCCAAGTCGAAGAGCCCCATCCTTTCGCACCTCTTTTCTCATCTTTCATCTTTCTCACCACTCTGTTCTCATCACCCTTCCTCCCTTTTTGCCTCCTACTCTGCCTCGACTTCAAGGTTGCTTCTGACTCAGTATTCTGCACGCATGTAAGTGTTTCTACAGTATCTTTACATTGTTCCTTGTGACAAATAAAGAAAAGTCCAGTGACCTCACGGGAGAGCCGTATACCCAAAGAAAAGAGGTAACCATAAGCCATGAATAAAATACGATATAGTTTTAGATTAAAATTGAAAAACATTCAAGAGGTGAGACAGATTTTAGAACTATTTGGAAGTTTGACCAAGAATAAAAAATGGCTAAAAGTCTAAAAAATGGTTTCACTGACACTGCCTCACATACTAGATAGATGAAGATAACAGTACTATTTCTTGACAGTAATCTGTGGCTGCAAAGTGACTTGTTCTCCACCAATGCTCTTCAACTGTACTCGAGAATTCAGGGCACAAATATACAGGTGTCATCGTTTTAGCGATTGATTTGACCCACATGCAGAAAAACCAACTCAGACGTCCAGAATGAGTGAGGAGTGTTTATTGGAGGGGCTGCGGTGGAGGTAGAGCGGGATGATCGGAGCCAGGAGCACGGAGCGTAGCAGCAGTGGCGGAGCGTGAGGAGTTCGGCCAGGACGGGGTGGATCTTGGCGGTGATTGGTGGAGGTAATCTACAAGCAGGATGCACAAGATTTGGTCAGAGAATTCAACGTGGCTGTGGCGGAGCTCTTACTGTGAACCAGAGGATCTGAAGAACTTGGCGTCGGAGAGCAAGGCGAGAACTATGAGCGAGGAGCTAGAGACACAACCGTGGAGAAGATCACAGCGAAGGGACACTCAGGCGACGACTAGGCGACAGCATGCTCCTTAAGATCACTCCTTAACGAGCCTGATGAGTCACACCTGGGCCGTCTGCACTCTGCTCACAGTTGCTCCCTGTGGATAAAACAAACATGCCACCCCGGATCCTGACACCAGGGGAGGGTTACATTTTGTATATAAACATTAATTTGTCAATTTTCAACAAAAAAAAAATACAGACATATGCATATACAATGAAGCCTCGGTTTTCGAACGTCCCGGTTCTCGAACAAATCGGTATTCGAACAAAAAATTCGAGATTTTTTTTGCTTCGGATGTTGGACGAAATTCGGTTGTCGAACCTCGCAAGATGAGCCGAGAGGACCCGCATGCCAACTGACTCCGTTCGTTATTACGTTCTCGTTACTCTGAGGATTGCATCAACTCTAATCATGCCTCCAAAGGAAGCAAGTGGGAGCAATAAAGCCATCCTAAAACGCAAAGACGCTGAGCCCCTGGCGCGCTGCGGTTGCGCGTTCGGACCAAATTAAGCTCCCTGCGCACTGATGTCCACTTAAATTTTGGAAAGTACATCAGGACTTTAAAAATATTTACTTAATTTCAGCGACGGCTCTGTCAGAATAATGCGGCCGGCCAGCGCGGTGCAGTTGCACGGTTGGCGACGCACTACGGTTGCGCGTTCGGCGGTGCGCTGAAGTTGCGCGATTGGACAAAAATGCGCAAATGAAAAAATGCTTAAAAAAGGCGGGTTTTTTTTTGGGCTTGGAACGGATTAATTTTTCTTCCATTATTTGTAATGGGAAAATATGATTCAGAATTCGAACGATTCACTTCTCGAACAGCCTTCTGGTACGGATTGTGTTCGAAAACCGAAGCTCCACTGTATTTTGTCAATATTTGAAATGGTATTTTTGTCATACATCTTGTTCGCAAGTGTGTCATCCTATGTGACCCCCAAGTAGTGTTGCCATATTTCACTTGGGCCACTTTTTGCTTGTTGATCAAACTCCATTCACATCAAACCTCACTTTCACCATCCTGGAAACTGTCATGGGGGATGATGTTACATTTACATAATCTCCTCTCAGGGCTCGGCCTTTTGTCAAATCCACCGCTCATTTCCCCCTCTACCTCCTCACATATGGGCACGCATGCGCATGTTCATCATCAAGTCAAACTCTTAAGCGTGTGTGACATATTTGCGTTGACCTTTGCACTTCGCTCAAACCGACACATTTATGAACGCACATGTCGACACACATACGTGTATCCCAGTGCTCTGGATTAGAGATGCAGATTAGAGATTAGGGCCAGCAGCGAGATTACACAATTCTCACAAATCCCGCCTATCCTGAAGCGCCGACTCTGCAATAGTGATGGTACATCATCACATTGATATTTGTTCCATAATTCTAAATTAGCACTCTCCAAATGTCATTACCGCTGAGGATTTCCATTGTTTTCTGTTCTAACCGTTCTCCATTTGTTATTTGTTCTTGTCTCCCTTATCTTCAGAAACCCAATTTTGAAGTCACTGCAGCTTTATTAGTTCACTTAATAACCTCAGTTGATCAGTGCTCTTTCGAAAGTGATCTCATCGCTTCGACTTGGTCAGCTTTCTGGATTCATTTTTAGAAATTCAGACGGATAAGGTGGCAAGAATTATGCTCTCGGTTGAAAGTATATAAATGTAAGTGTACTATAACTAGCAAAGGCCATAAATAGGAACATTGACATGTTTTGGGTTCTAGAGACCACACAATGGATTTGAAATGAATGAATGAATGAATGAATGAATGAATGAATGAATGAATGAATGAATGGATGGATGGATGGATGGATGGATGGATGGATGGATGGATGGATGGATGGATGGATGGATGGATGGATGAAACATGATGCGCCTAAACTGCAGCCTTTCATCTTTAATTTGAGGGCTTTACATTCAAATCAGATGAACAATGCCAGAATTACAGAAGTCTGTATCTGAGACCAAAAGTTATGGGACAGCTCAGCTGGTCCACGGCCAGGTGTGCCAAAGGAGTTCATTCCTATTGTTTTTATTGATAATTGCTGACAAAATCAGCTGGATGATTTCTAAAGTGTACGGGGCAATATTTTCTGCTCCTATTCAACCAGATGCTTCAGAACTCATTTCAGAACTCCTTTAGTATGCAAATCAGTTGCCGAACTGAATTTTTCCATGACTTTTATCCAATTAAAAAGTGGGCAGCATCCAATGATGACAACATTTGATCTGGCCAAACCCCGAGCATTCTGTCACCGTCCCAATACTTATGGGCTTAACTGTAACCGTTGGAATGCTGCACAAGAAGCAGCTGAAGAGATGCCGTTAAGCTTCCACAGAGCGGCTCGGACGTGAGTGGGAGAAGGTGCACCGTATTGATTGCTGATTCATCACTTTTTTTTTTTTTTTTTTTTTTTACCTGGAAGTTCAGGCACACTTATTTTAAAATGGACGACATATTGCAGTGTGTTTGTGTATGCGTGTGGGTTATCTATACGCTGCGTATCCAGGGAGAAGTGAAAAGTCAAATTATCTCCTCACATGAATAAATGTGTGAATTTAAACTTTCTCTCATCTGCAGTTAGCGTTGCTCATTTGACCTACATGAAGCTTCGTTTGAACTTGATAAATGTCGCAAATAATCAACAGAGTGAAGAAGAGAAGCTTATTTGACACGCAGAGTATCTGTAGCATACGACCGGAAGCTTTAGCATTTGCATATGGTTCCGAAATTGACGTCATTTAATTAGAGTTGCACTTTTGCATTAAAGATACATTCCTGAGTTGTCCTTAAACATTTTATCAATATTATCGTCCGAATAACGTGTGTACTCTGCTTCCTGTATTTGTGTGTGCTTTGTGTATTAGGTGAATGCCGTCATGCCATTTGGGTGCCTTGCTCTGCGAGATGGGCAGACCTATGACAGTATATCCGATGTGACAGACAAATATGAGATTGGCCAAGTCCTCCGAGCGTAAGTACCGTAAATCTTGGTGTAATGTGTTTTTATTCTCTTTCCTTTCCTGCAATGTTTAATTCATTGACAGTGCCATTCGTAATAGGCTGGATGCATAAAAAGGAATTGTTGTCAGTAAGTCCAATTTTAGGAGGGCTTGAGATGGCGATGATTTATTCAGACGGACTGAAGTTGGTAAAATGAAGCCCGTAAGTGGCAAAATTAGGAGATTTACTTGTGTTAACTTTTCAAAGTCGGCCAACCAACCGTATGATTTTGCGGTGTGAAAATCACTGCTGCAATTTGCCCTACTGAAAACGTTTTCTTAACACATTGTAGCAACACACACACACTCATGGCCATATGGCAATGTCGGCATCTGGCCTCAGAGATTTGTGCACGTCGTTTATATAACACATACAAGCCCAAACTTAAGTGCACTTCATCACAGGGTGAAGAGAATATGAGAATTCTAATTGTTCTGCCTTTTTTTAGAATATTTAATTAACATGTCATGAGCCTCATATTCAACAAATAATTATATGGACGCAATTTCCTGTGCTGTCTTTCTTAACTATACCAAAAAAAAACAATTCTTCATTTTTGCATATCACTGCTTCTCAATTTATTTCAAACCTTCAAACATTTTTGTTATCATTTTGTATCACTGAAATAAAATGCGGTAAGATTATAAGACTGGGTTTTAATAAACTGGCTTATTTCTCTTTCTATCTTGTTCTTGTGACGTATAGGAAAGAGTTCTGTGAGCTGTGCCTGGCTAAGGAAAGACAAACAAACAAAGTGTTTGTGTGCAAGAAATTCCTCAAGAAAGATGGCAGGAAAGTCCGCAAGGCTGCCAAGAATGAGATCATGATTCTTAAATTGTACGCAGTCAATCTGTGGACAGAAGGAAGTATAATTGAGTAGTAGTTGGAATAAAAAGAGAGAATTTGACATATTCCATCATTTTCTCCAGTTATAAATTGTGCTCGACATCCGTGATTCCCAACCACTGTGCTCAAGCATATTATTAAGGCGTCATGAGAGCTCATCAGGTGTCCAATTTTACTTAAATGAGTGCTAGAAATCTCCACATACGCCCCTCGAAAAAAAAAAAGTTTTATTCAAATTTGTTAAAACAGTAGTTGTTGTAGCCTAACTGTAGTACACAATATAAATATGATCTTGCACCTGATATACAGGAAACCATAGCACCAAGAAAAAAAATAAACAATAAGAGACAGAAGGTGTCACTCACAATGTGTCAGTCAGTTACCAGAATAGTTCCGTATTCACAATGGACTGCTGCTATAAGGCGAAATGTTATTGGCTCAAAGTTGTTGTTTTTTTGGCTGTTGTTTTTTGCAAGGCCACAGTCCAGCCTACTATCTTTGATTTGGTTGTTTTTCCTCAGGTGTGGTGGTTTCTTGCATAATAGAAAAACAATAGAAGCACAAGAGGTGGACAAAAGCAGTTGATTTTTTTTCACTCATATTTATCATGCACTAATCAAGTCATAAAGTCAGAACTAAAGTACACTAAGAAAATAGTGTGTTGAATAACCTCCATTTTTTCAAGTGGCTACAGTGTAGTTGCACAAAATAAAAGCAACTGAATTCAGATGATTTTATCTTGTGTAGCGGCTACACAAAATACAATCATCTGAATTCAGTTGCTTTTATTTCGAGCAACTACTTGATGAAATAAATTAGAATAAATTCCCCCCAAAAATCTTTGTGGTGTTTATATTGTATGACAAAAAAAATTACTCTATCTTAGTTTAACTATGCATGGCAGTGATGTATAATGAATTAATCAGTGTGTGTTTAACTAAACAGCCCCAGATTCCTCACTGACAATTTGTGATCAAATTAAAACGAAATCATCTCTGTCGGTATTAATATTTTGAATGAGATTTTTGTTTGACAAAATATGCTGCTTGGTTTAATAAATGTTGGGAAACACTGCAGTCGACACTGACAAATCTACTACAGACACCAATACAGCATTCATACAAGGGACATGTTGACATCCTTCTAATTTTACGCTTTTCTCATTTTATGCTTTTGTAGGGTCAACCACCCAAACATCCTTCAGCTAATAGACACATTTGAGACCAGGAAAGAATACTACATTATCCAGGAACTGTGAGTATCTTATTTTCTTGGAGAGTACAGTATCTTTCTTGAATGTCCATGCATGTAAATGACAATCGGAAAGGAGAGTCGGAAATCCATCTGCTCAAGGGGCCGACCAGAGCAGGTGCCGTTGTTACTGTGGGCTCTCGTGCAGTCCGGGAGGTGTGTGGCTTGATGAGATATTTGCTTTCTCCACCACTCTACACTACTCATTGGCCCTGAAGTGATGCTTTATGTTAAGTGGATCGATACGTCGAGGGCAGTCAGTCAAGCATGTTTCCAACTCCTTGTCACGCAATAGTTGCAGATGTGTGGCAAAAGCAATTCAGCTGGACAGATTGGGTTATTGCAGTCGTGCCGTCGTTTTTTTGCAGGCACTCGGCCAGGGCCTGCTTTGGGCAAGACATAAGTGCCTCATCTATCATTTCTATTATTTTCAAAGATAAATAATGAGACATGCTAGTGTTGTTTTAATTGCTCACAGTGGTACCTTGGGGTCGGTGGAAGCAGATTGTCTCACTAATAGACAAGATAGAACAAACGCAGAGTTTTTTTACTGCGTTAAAAGCAATTCATGGCATTGCAACATGTGGCTGACAGCAGCAACTTTGCTCTCAGTTCATATTTGTGCATGCGCGTTTACGCAACAGGGCCACGGGCGGAGATGTTTTTGACTGGATCCAAGACCAAGGCAACTACACAGAAAGAGATGCCTCCAACGTCATCAGACAGGTCCTGGAAGCTGTGGCATACTTGCACTCTCTCAACATTGTCCACAGGAACCTGAAGGTACTTTTGTGTCCTGTCATTTGTCACTTTGGCCTTTGTGATCAACACCGCTGCTGGGTTAAATGCAGAGACAAATTTCACCACACCCAGATGTGTGTGTGTCAATCGTTGGGTCTTTACATTTACCTTTCAGTGCCCATTTGGCCTCAAGCGACCTCTGGTGGTAAAAGGTGGAATTATTTTAGGATTCACTACATGTAGGATTGACTTATTTAATTCAAGTCAATTAAATAGATGAAGATCTATACCGAAGTTTTTACCACTCATTAATGTGCAACAACTAAAACTAAAACAGTTTTTTAGTCGCCGCCTCCAATAGAATGTGTAAAAGTGATTGTCAGTGCATATTGTCGCAGCAGTTCACAGTGAGCAATTAGTACTTTTGTGCAATTTACATCTGCACAAAGCGACAGGATGACCTTCAAAAAAGACCAAAGTATTTGACATTCAAATAGACGGAGAAAATGACCTGACCTCTAAAACATCAATCAGTTGTAGTGCATAGTTCAGGGTTCAGAAACTCTCAGATTTTCCGATGTGTGAAATGATTTGTCCCCCTCTACTTTGCATAGCTGGAAAACCTCATGTACTACACTGAAAACAACCACAACAAAGTCGTTCTGCGAGATTTCTATCTGTCTAGATTTGAGAATGGGCCCATTACGGAACCTTGTGGCACACCAGAATACTTGGGTAAGATTTTATCACTGAATCCAAATAATAATTGGGATTTGTCCTCACGTACATATACCTATCTTTTGTTATTTCTTTCGCATTTTTAACAGTACCATTTTTTTTTACACTTTACACACATCTTCACACTCCTATTTCCCCAAATATTAGGATGTGTTTGACCTATATGAAAAAGAAGACTGAAGAGCATCCCTACCATTAAAACTTATAATATAATAGTATAATTTATTTTTAATTTATAAGTATATTAATATGAACAGTGAACCCATATGCTGGGTAGAATTCTGACCAAGATGTGATGCTATATACGGATGTGCACCTATTACGATAATTTCGATCAAACATCTCTGTGCCATGCCTCAGCACCTGAAGTAGTGGCTCGTCATCGATATGGCCGACCTGTGGACTGCTGGGCTGTGGGTGTCATTATGTTCATATTGTAAGTCTTCATTATATGTACAAAACAATCAATTACAACTTGGCCTTATCTGTATCAGGCGACAAATATTTTTCCCCCTCAGGTTATCGGGTAACCCTCCTTTTTATGATGAGACTGAAGAGGAAAACACTGATCTACATAATCGCATCATTTTCTGTCGAATTGTTGCTGGTGATTTTGAGTTTGATTCTCCATACTGGGATGACATCTCTCCTGCAGGTACATGCTTTCGCCACACTGTGGCAACAAATATCTTCATAGAGATTGGATGGAGATGGCTCGCTCAATTATTTAAAAGAGCATCAGATGCGTTGCTATATGTTGATCTTGGTTGCATTGACTTCTTCAGCTAAGGAGCTCGTCTGTCGACTCATGGAAGTGGACCAGATGCTGAGAATCACGGCACAAGACGCACTTTGGCATGAATGGTATTAGTGTTCACAAAAGTGTGTTATTTAGACACAATATGGACTCACGTTTGAAGTGACGCTTTTGTCAGGATTGCAGGTAATGGTGCGTCAGAGAAGAACCTAAAGGATGGCGTCTGTGCCCAGTTTGAGAAGAACTTTGCAAAGGCCAAATGGCGGGTAGGAAGTCAAGCTCACTCGCCACCTCCTTACCAAAAGGAAAAAATATGATACTGTACAGATGCAGAAATGAGTATAAAAGGAAGATTGGTGCTATCATTTGCAAAAGTAGTAGCCTATTATTTAAGTTAGTCATAGTGACAATTGAAAATAAACGGAATGCACTGATACCACTTATTTTCAGACAGATTAGCTATAAAAGTGCATTTGAGTACACGCTGGCTATTCGATACTAACCTTATATCTTGCAGTTGTGAGATATATATGTATATATATATATATATATATATATATATATATATATATATATATATATATATATATATATACATATATATTATTTATTTATTTATTTATTTATTTATTTATTTATTTATTTATTTAATTGGATATTGCTCAAAACACGCATTTTCTTGAACCTGGAATACGTTTCACTCAAATATACCAATTTTAATTCCTGAAAGTGGGACATCATAATTCACGGATAGTATATCATAATGTGACCATGTCAATGTTGCTATCAAGGAGAGAGCAGGTAAATATGAAGGTGGTATTGCTGACCTAGAAGCTCAAGTAACAGCCATAAACTTCTTCTTTCTTTCCCCCTATAATTACCAGGAGTTGAAGGTATTGTAGATCATTATGATAGAGAATGGAAGGACAGAGCGTGGGTGGAACTGCACATTCACAGTCTGGCATGATTCTGTGAAAAAGCATCTCTATGTGGCTGGAACTGTATTTGAATTGATTTTATGAATAAATAGTCCAAAAGAACCCGACATGGGAGAAAAAAAAGGCTGTCAGCCATGAGATGGGTTGATCATACCGTGACTGGTGAAGGTCTCCTCATGAGCTCTGTCCATGCACTTTCACTCTGCCTGTCCCAGAGGAGATCCACTGTCCCACTTTTCCTTTTTCACAGTCAAATGTTCCAAGTGGCTGGCTCTGCTCCTTTCCTGCTCCTCATCTGCACTCAGTTTAGTTGTCCATATACTAAGATAATGATCAGTCCCAGGGATGTTGGCATGTTTACAGAGTTTTGTTAGTGTGGATAAGGAGAGGTTCAAAAGGAAAGGATGCGGTGGCTGTCAACCACTGTGTACCATTTAAATGTAATGATTCAATGTACAAGGCCCCCCTGTCATTCCTCGTATCAAAATCCACAATGCACCTCAATGTTACGTTTGCGCTAATAAACTAGAAGCTGCTTTGTCATACAAACATCAATTATCTTTTGACTTCCAGATAAAGTGTTCCCTGGTTTGGAAACATCTTTTAAGATCTCAAATTTTCCCAAATTCCTTCAGTGTTTACTGTCAGGGGACCGGATAGATTTATCAAATGTATCAAGTAAGCAATAAGGAATATGGGAAGATGGAGTCTTGAGGCTGATTCATACCGGGGCGAATTGTGTGAATTACGCCTGGAAGTAAATAGTTCACTTGAAGCGAAACACAGAGCACTTAGTTTTATTGTGCCTCGATGAGCTTTGTCACATGCATAACATAGAAGCTTTTTTTTTTTTTTTTTTTTTTTTTTTTTTTTTTACAATATAATACCAATAAGTACAGCATCAAAGTTTAAATGTATTGTAGGGACAGACATGGGTTCATACTGTATGTAAATAACTTTAAATAAAAAAAATTATAATTCTATCCTTTTTATTCCCTGTCTTGCAGAAAGCGATCCGTGTCACCACATTTATGCAGCGACTGAAGAACTCCGAGTCAGTTATTGACAGTTCACCTGAGGTGCAGCGTGGGGAAGATGCAGGGGAAGTTAAAGAGGTGACCGAGTTAACAAGCGACAAAGAAGGTGGCAGGGTCACACAGCGCGGAGTGACCACAAGTGGCGTGCCATTAGAGGTCATGGTTGAAAACAGGTCACCTGACATGTACCAGGAAGTTGAAAAACAGCAGGCGATAAAGGTGCATATTGAAGTTGGAGCGTCTCCATCTTGCGATACCCTTGGCACAAAGGAAGTGCCAGACGGTCAAACCAAGCAAACTGCCGGTAATTTGGATGAAAACAAAAAATGTAAAATAGCGCCCACTACCACCACAGAACACAGTAAGCTACCAGAGAGCAATTTAGGCCCTCATCCTGACAGGAAACTAACATGCGCCTCACCTGATCCCAGCAACAATCGTAAGATGACCGCGACACTTCATGCCCCCCCAGCCTCCGCTAATATGACACACAAGGATGGAAATGACAGCAGCTGGTGTCAGACACAACTGCCAGAGGCCATGGCGGAGAGTTCGGTGGGTGCGGCAGCCACGCCGGAGATTGCGGCGGGAGCTGGGGCAGATGTAGGTCCGGGTGTTCGGTTAAGGGCTGAAGCAAGTCCCGTGTTGAGGAGGGAGAGGGATGCCAAGAAAACAGACCGATATAGTGCAGAGTATAATATCGCCAGAGAAAGCCCTACTGCAGGTCAGGGCTGCTACGCAATTGGCAGCTCTGCTAGCTTGGGCCGGCACGCCACACCCTACACTAGAGACATTGGCAGCATGGGGATGGCAGGGCCCTATGGGAGTCCATATTGCACCTTGTATCCGAGTGGAAGAAGCGTGGGGATGTACGGGACCGGCTTACATCACGGAGGAGTGGGCAGCGGTGCCAAGAGCGACTGGCAAATGGACAGTGTGATTGAGCAGATAGAGAAACAAATGGTGGCAGTGCTGGAGAAGATTGAAGGAGACATGCCTTCGTTGCTGGAGCAAATTAGCGACTGCCCCCCTGAAACACGATGCATTCGGAGCACACACGTCTCGCCTGCCACCTCCAGGGCACGCACCGCACAACACTCCTCTTTGGAAACCTTGGCCACACCGCCGCCTCTTCCAACCTCTCCCAGGCCTGCGCTGCCATCCCTCCCTCGCCTTACTATCCCTCCTCCTTCCTATCCTCCACCCTCACCACCGTCTCAAGCCTCAGTCCAGGCTGCAGAGGACCAAGAGTCTGGACAGAGTGGGACTGAATGTTCTGGGCATTCCTCCAGAGCTGGGATGGGCAGAGGGTTATAAAGTAGGTGAGAATGATCAATACAAAACAGGTCACAGATGCCATTTGAGTCTGAATTGGCGGGTGACCAGTCCTGAAGATGGATAGGTGGATGGAACTTATTCTTGCTTGTAGATCTTGATATATCATAACTGTCACATAGAGACAGTACATCCATCTTGTCTTTTGAAAGATGTTATTCTATGGCCACAAGGAGATAACCTCTTGAAATATGTTTAGCACCAAGATCTTATAGTTCAGTAAAAGGGAATGACAAAAGCAAAATATTGTATGGAAGCTGTAAGGAGCATGATCTAAAAAAAAAAAAGTGCATTATATGCTCACTGCACATTCTGGAAACAGGTCCTTTGAGTCGTTTGATGAAAATGCACAGCATGGGGAAAAAAGTAGAATGACAGAAATGACAAACTACAATTTGAATGATGTCCTGATAATTGTAAATACATTTACTGTAACTGGTTTCCCTTTTCTTGTTATGCTCTGTGTTGTAAACTTCCTCATGTCCAAACATCTTTTAACATCATTAATCAAGCACTTCCATTCCCACTTTCATCCTTTTTAATGTAGCAATTCATTTGAGATGGAGGTCAAGGTTGCAGCCAAGTGGACTGATGAAACCCTATCACTGCAATGGAGATTTGTTCTGAATACCCTGCCTAAGTTATTCAACAATCTTGGAGATATTTTGAGAAGACAGAAGTCGACTTAGTTTACCATCACAAATGTAAAAGCGTTGTACATTTTATTCGTGCTTTATTTTTTGTGTGAAGGGGCTGTTACCTCCATGTTCTATGCTCTCCTCTGATCGAGAAGAATCCGCCATTCTGCCCCAGTGTAAAATATATTGTGTCTGTAAGCCTTTCAATAAAATAAAAGGAAATATAATCTATATATATTTTATTTGTTGGTGTTTGTATTAGGAGGCGATGAATAAATATATCAAAATATATAATGACTGAATGTGACTTAACTACCAACACCGTCACATAGGCCGTCGACGAGCCTACAAATCCCCAAAAGCATTGCGCGCATTTTGGATTAGACCATCCTTTTGAGGGCACGGGTGTGAGAAAAATATACATAGCGGTAAACAATGCAAATACAATGCAATAATCGACAAGTATCCAACTTGATACATTCAAAATTATCCTTTTGACTGAATTTTGATGACTATCGAATTTCAATCTTTTAATAAGTGATACAAAAGTATTTCAATGAAGCTTCTAAAATGGTAAGATGGTTGCGTCTATAACGTGCACATGTTGCTGCTTTGCTTTGCTTTCTACTGGAATAGTGAGGAGGGGGGGGATCGCTTGAGCAAGCAAGCGCCGGGCAGCCAGCAGTTCAGCGGAAAAACTCACGCAGAGCCCGCCACCGTGACACACTTTCCTCACCGCCATCAGCAGCGGCATTCATTTGTCACGCGGTTTGTTCGGACGTTTTCTTCTCTACAGGCCGATTTTTTTTTCAATACTACAGACCAGGCAGAGTAATATCGGATGTGGTAAGTTGTGCACACTTGTTTAAGATTCTCTTCAATGCTAGCCCGAGCTACATGGCTACTGCTAGCAAGCTAACGAAGATAGCGGCACGATATGAGGAAAAGTCATTGGGTGGCTCGATGGCTCCAAGGCTAGCTAGGTGCACACACGCTAACAACTACGCAGTCGGTTTATTGGTTGAACGCTGCTCTCGTTCAGTTCTCCGTTCCAGCATCATCACGATCAAATGTGTTCAACTAGCATCTGGATGTTCCCAGGAGTTATTTATTCTTTGGTATCTTCAATGTAGCTTGACAAACACTTTGCTGGAGACATTAAGATGTGCTAAAAGTTAAGCATATGCTCATTGACATTTGCATCAAGATACATTGGCCAGAATCTGCTGGAACTATTTAATGGAAATGGTTTGGATTGCGAGGTAAACGTTGGATTAGCACATTACGTTAATCGAATCGCGATCGGCATTGCCGACTATAGATTCTAGAATGCCGAGCATCTTCTGGTGCTTGCCAAGTTATGCAGTCTGGGAGATGTGACATTTTATTGTTTGTTTGTTTGTTTGTTTGTTTGTTTTGCACGGCGACGCCATGCACTGAAATTGTCAGTATGTTGTGGTGAAAAGACGAGAGACCCATGTCGACATGTGTACCCGAGAATGTGCGGCCCACACGTTCGTGAGCCTTTGTCATTCAGCAGGCAGGCACCCCCTCCCCCAATACTCTTCTTTAGCTATGAACGCGTCTTACCCTGAACCTCTATTTGGCCGATGAGTCAGCAGGCTCAGCATCGATAAGACTCGTGTGTGGATACACAATCACACACGTTTTGCCCTGTTTGGTTGAACTCGTTGCAAGTTTTTGTCCTCAGATTAAATATGCAGACTGTCTAGCAACACAGTGAAGGAAATGAGTCTTGTGCGTTTTATAAGTGTCCACGGTGAGGTGATCTGCTGATGTTTTTAAATGGCTTGGTCTCCTTTTATTTTGCTCGTTTCTAAATATAAACCATTCAGGGGTACCTTGCTTGACCAGCAGATGCTGCAGCTGATTGCACTGTACAGTAAGTGCAAATTTCCATGCGCCCGTGTCATGAGGGGGCGGGGCGAGTGAGTGCGCGCAGCCAATGGCGCATCGGCGTGCGTGAGCAGCGTGGCCCAAGCCAACCTTTCCTGTGGAATATTTCGGGCAACGCGTCACGCCTCTACCGCCCATTTCTCCCATCTGCCATTTTGGTTTTGTTCCCGTCTGCAGTCGTAAAGCCGGCCAGTGAGCAAGCAGCAATTGCATAGGCGAGCTCTCGCATTGCAAGCACATAGTGACTCGACAGTATAGCGAGATCAGGACTAGCTTTTTTTTTTTTTTTTTTTTAACCTATCCTTTTCCCTCTTCTTTCCGTCCGTCGCCATATTACCGACCGCTGACATCTGAACGCAACGGGAGGGCAGCGGGTTCGCATTTGAAAGGCCCCGGGAAGGATTATTGGTAAGAAAGAAGAAATCAATGGGGCGCAAGTGGAAGCGGCTAAGAGACGAGTTAGCGTAAACGGGCGGTGTGTGGTCGCGCATGTTTGACTCCGTATTGTATCGTCTACCTTTTAACAATCATCCAAATCGGCTCGTCAATTTGTGATCGGAAGCTTCGGCAAAGATCCGCGCTTCCTGGTCATTTACTCGTTGTGATGCCTGCCAAGCTGACCGATCGAGGCCTTTAGGCCCAGGCTGTCGCGCTAATGGCGTAGGGCTTTGCCGCTTAACTTATTCATGTTGCCCCCGCGTTAGCTCGCCAAAAGACTTAACTGATTAGTGGTGCGTAGCCGGTCGCCTCTCGCCGGCGTCCACGAAGTCCTGACGCGCTTTCTGCGGCGTTGTAATAAAGCTTCTTCGCTAGCTTTGATCGCGTCGCGCAAATGAGCCAGCGTCAGGGAGCGTGCAGTCGTAGACCTTCCGGGAACACTTTCGTTTTTAGCCGACATCCACTGTTATGCTCAACCGAACGGTCAATTTTGTCCTGTACGCCAATTGGCAGCTGCTTTTCCGGATCGTTCGAGGGTTTCAGAAACTGCTGTACAAGGTAAACGGACACTGATGGCGGTTGATACATGGCGGTGGATGATTCCGACACGCTGCGGCCTGTTTGTCACCTCACGTACTGGGGCGTTTTTTCCCCTCGTCAAACTGCACTAGTCCGTAGAGACGCGTCTATTCGATTTGTTTAAGGTTAGAAGGTTCGTTCTTATGGCTACACCTGCGAGTCATTGTCAAGTGCCAACGGCAAGTTTGGATGATTCAGCGGTTTTTTTGGGCGGTACACACTAGAGCACCATAAACAAGGGAGACCTGTGCCTGCATGAAAGCGGCACACAATGAATGCTGCTGCTATTCATAGCTCTTCCAGGTTGGCTGTGTTGTCTACAGATTTGCAGTTGGCTTGAAGGCAGCTGCTCTCTTCTTGTCTCCAGAATGAACAGGATTCCATGCGATTTTGATTCACTCCATCATCTGTGACTTAGTTGCCAAGTTATTCCATGCGGTTTGTTCCGCATTGACTCAATTCAATTTTCGGTGTTCCGTAGATGTCCAACTCGCCGCTGTCCAAGAAACGTCGCTTGTCAGGAACAGAGACGAAGACGGGATCCCACTGCTCATCCTCAAACTCCGTCAGAACTGATCAGTCCCACACCCCTGCCAACGTAAGCACACTCCCCTACCGGTGATAGCAAGGCAAAAATAATTTCAATGTGTTCACTAACTGATGTGTAACTGTCTGGGCAGGGCATGGCTAAGAATGGCAATGATGCTGAGATTGACGAAGGCCTGTACTCCAGACAACTGTAAGTACTTAAGACCTCAGTTTCATTATTCTCTGCACTTGATGTGACATTTGTCCAACCTATCCCTTCTTCAGTTACGTGTTGGGCCATGCTGCGATGAAGCGCATGCAAAACTCCAATGTCCTCATCTCCGGTATGCGAGGGCTTGGCGTGGAGATTGCCAAGAACGTCATTCTTGGGGGAGTTCGAAGTGTCACCGTGCACGACCAAGGTGTCGCAGAATGGAGAGACCTTTCTTCTCAGGTGAGCTGATGCGCATGGAGCGTTTTCTTATTTTTGAAATCAAACTGATTAAATTACCACACTTCAAGTTGAGGCTTGAGAATTCTGGTTGAATTTATATTGCCATTATTCAGTGTTCCAACAAGAAGAGACTGCGATATGTCATTTCTGATTTTTTTTTTTTTTTTTTAATGCTTGCATGTAGTTCTATATTCGAGAGGCCGATCTGGGGAAGAACAGAGCAGAAGTCAGTCAGCCCCGTCTGGCTGAACTCAATAACTATGTCCCCGTTGCTGCATATACGGGTGCGCTCACAGAAGACTTTCTGACCAAGTTTCAGGTAAAAGCCGTTTTTAAAAGAAAAGTGCAAAATGGAGGGTTATCGTACAGAAAAATAAAAATGTTTTTTTTTTTTTTTTTTTTTTTTTTAAACAACCCAGGTTGTAGTACTGACCTGCTCCACGCTTGATGAGCAGCAGAAAGTGGGAGAGTTCTGCCACAGCAAAGGCATCAAGATCATTGTTGCGGACACTCGAGGCCTGTTTGGGTAAAATCACAAACATCCTTGTTTAACTTTAATGTTGTGTCTGAAGCTATCTGACACAGCGATCCTTTTGCAGCCAGCTATTTTGTGACTTTGGTGAGGAGATGATTGTGTATGACACCAATGGAGAACAGCCACTGAGCGCCATGATTTCCATGATCACAAAGGTTTGTTCTTTTTTACTGCTTTGATTACCAAATGCTATTTTGTTTTCGGATTACCTATGGTGGTACTTATATGTTGACCAAAAACGACATTCCCTCCAGGACAATCCCGGTGTTGTGACTTGCTTGGATGAGGCCCGGCATGGTTTTGAAAGCGGAGACTTTGTAACCTTCTCAGAGGTTCAGGGAATGACTGAGTTAAATGGCTGCCAGCCAGTCGAGATCAAAGTTCTGGGTAGGTGCTAATCGTGTTCCTACGACCAATGTTGCATGTTGGTCTTAAGACAAACATGACTTGATTGACATGGTCTATCTCTTTCCAGGTCCCTACACCTTCAGCATTTGTGACACAGCAGGATTTACAGATTATGTTCGGGGAGGAATTGTGAGCCAGGTCAAGATCCCCAAGAAATTCACTTTTGTAAGTTGAGTTGGTCATAAATGTACAAAAATGAAGTTTGACGTTTAAAAATGATTTGCCTCGGGGGCGGGGTTCACCTAGGAAATGAATAGTGGCCAACTGTGAGTTTCTGAGTAAAATAAAAATCCTGTATTGATCTTGGTGGTTGTAGAAATCCTTTTCCCCCTCCATGGCTGAGCCAACGTTCATAATGACAGACTTTGGCAAGTTTGAGCGTCCTGGCCAGTTGCACGTGGGCTTTCAGGCCATCCACGCCTTCCACAAGAAAAACAACCGCCTGTCCGCACCATGGAACCAGGTAATCTTGTCACTAGGGCAATTTTTCAGTTGCAGCCATACAACCTACATGGTACGCGACTAACTTTGCGGCTTTTCCTTTCAGGCTGATGCTGAAGAGATGTTGACGTTGGCCAAGGAGCTGAACGCTCAGTGTGGATCGGCTAAAGTGGAGCAGCTCGATGAGGCGCTCATCAAAAAATTGAGCTACGTCTCTGCCGGCGACCTGGCTCCTGTCAACGCCTTCATTGGCGGTCTGGCTGCACAGGAAGTTATGAAGGTCACTTAGCTTGCTTTTGAACTATACAGGAAGTGCAAGTAAGTTGCGTTTTTCTCATCGATTTCTATGTGCTTTATGTTTCAGGCATGCACGGGAAAATTTATGCCTGTTATGCAGTGGTTGTACTTTGATGCATTGGAGTGCTTGGCGGAAGAGGAAGGAGTAGTACTGACAGAGGAAGAATGTGCTCCTGTAGGTGTTTCTTATATCCCTCACAAATATGAACCAGGACCGTAGTGTAACACTCACTAACGTGTTTTATAAAAATGATTTGTTTCCCTAGAGGAATAGTCGCTACGATGGGCAGATTGCAGTATTTGGCACCAAGCTGCAGGATTTGCTTGCCAAGCAGCGCTACTTCCTGGTGAGTTTGTGACTCCGCCCACTGGCTTTAATGGCCGTCTGTGTCAAAAGCAGATTGAAATGGCAACTTTAGTGATTGCCAATTCAGCTATAAAAATATGTGCACTTCTCACTTCACATATAATTTTAACAATGTTCAATTGATTTGCAGTAGATACTTTTACATAGATTCTGAAATTCTCAGTCAAGTGACATTACTATTGTCCTAAATGCTTTGGCTTCTTGACTTGATGTTGTTGTGCTGTTTGGTCTGACAAATTCTTTCTTACCCAACTTCCAGGTTGGAGCTGGTGCTATTGGATGTGAGCTCTTAAAAAACTTTGCCATGATTGGCCTGGCTGGTGGCGAGGGCGAAGTCATTGTGACAGATATGGACACCATTGAGAAGTCCAACCTCAACAGGCAGTTCCTCTTCAGACAATCAGATGTCACGGTCGGTGTCACCTTCTTTGTATGCTGTCAAGACTGCAAGCAATTGAGTTTCTCACATCTTTGTGCGGTCAACAGAAAATGAAAAGCGACACGGCTGCGGCGGCAGTTAAACAGATGAACCCGTCCATCAAGATCACGGGTCACCAGAACAGGGTGGGGCCCGACACAGAGAGAGTCTACGACGATGACTTCTTTGAGAGCCTTGACGGCGTAGCCAACGCACTGGACAACGTCGATGCTCGTACGTCAACGTGCTTGTCTGTCAGGCTTCTGCTCTGCCGCGCACTGTTTCATTTGAGGTTTTTTTGTTTTGTTTTTTATTGCGCAGGCTTGTATATGGATCGGAGGTGCGTGTACTACCGTAAACCTTTACTGGAGTCCGGTACTCTGGGGACCAAAGGAAATGTCCAGGTCGTTATCCCCTTCCTTACGGAGTCTTATAGCTCAAGCCAGGATCCACCCGAGAAGTCCATTCCCATCTGTACCCTCAAGAATTTCCCAAATGCCATTGAGCACACACTGCAAGTGAGTAAACTTGTGCAATAGCTGCACTTGAGAGTAAATAAGGTTTGGGGAGTATTGATGTGTGTGCTCCACTTGTTCCTTGCAGTGGGCCCGTGATGAGTTTGAGGGGCTTTTCAAGCAGCCACCAGAGAACGCCATGCAGTATCTCTCGTAAGTCGACTTTCCCAGACATCACTCTTGTTACATTATTTTTCCTCCTAGTCTACCTCTGCGAGCTGACTTTTCTGTTTCAAGCTTCTACAAAAGTGCTTGCTTGTATATTAACTGAATATACAAAAGTGCTTGCTTGTATATTAACTGAGTAAGGAGACCTTTAAAATTACAAACACTTTCCACAGCAATGGACATACTCAATTGAAAAATCCTCATCTCGCATATTTTAGATGCGATTGCAATTGTGTTCTAATCAATGAGATGCAACTTTACCTGACAACTTGTCAATGCAGCAATCAGCACATAGTTCATTTCAACAGTGAAGATCAAATTACATCCATAAATAAGACTTGGGTATGATTTTGCTAATACTAATATTAGCATGATTTAAAATAAAACTGGGTTGTCTTGTAGTGATCCCAAGTTCATGGAGCGCACCCTGAAGCTTCCCGGAGGTCAGTCTGTCGAGTTGCTGGAGGCCGTTTACAAGAGTATGGTGACAGACTGCCCCCGCAATTTTGCCGACTGCGTAGCCTGGGCACGCAACCACTGGCAGTGTCAATACAGCAACAACATCCGCCAGCTATTGCACAACTTTCCCCCAGATCAGGTATTCCATTTAACTGTATCTCAGGGTAACATTTTTTCCCCCTTTCACTTTGTGTTGAATTTATATTCTACAAACTCAAAATTAATCAAAATACTGTCTGACCAGTGGGGTCACATAAAATGTCTAAAGAGAATTTGCCCCTTCACATCCACGTGATTTGCATTTCTGGCTTTCAGCTAACTAGCTCAGGCGCCCCCTTCTGGTCCGGTCCAAAGAGGTGTCCTCATCCCCTAGAATTCAGCACTAGCAACGTGAGTATGCATTATTCAGCCCCTCAGCTTGCATTGTGCTCAAGCAACATGTCCTGTTCATAATATCTGGAGGTTTGTTTTGTTTGTCTCGTAGGATCTGCACATAGACTACGTGATGGCCGCAGCCAACTTGTTTGCCCAGACGTACGGCATAGAAAGCTGCAGAGATCGTGCAACTGTGGTCAAGCTCTCGCAAGAGGTCAAGGTGCCTACGTTCACGCCACGCTCGGGGGTGAAAATCCACGTCTCGGATCAGGAGCTGCAGAATAGCAATTCATCAGTTGGTAAGCAGGCGAGATTCAAAATAAGAAGCCCAAATATTGATTTTATTTTTTTATTTTTTTAACTTTTTCTCAAAATAAAATGTCCTTTTGCTTTAACAGATGACTCCAGACTCGAGGAGCTGAAGGTCTTGCTGCCTGCCCCCGAGTCTTCTCAGTTCAAACTCTGCGCCATCGACTTTGAAAAGGTAGAGTTCTGCCATCCTTTTTCTCCAGTTGACTTTCTGTTGGTCTTTCAAGATAATAGTTTGTACCTCTTTATCCATAGGATGATGACACGAACTTCCACATGGATTTTATAGTCGCAGCCTCCAACCTGAGAGCTGAGAATTATGACATCCCCCCAACCGACAGACACAATGTGGGTACTTGCGTCTTTGGAATCATCATACATCTTTGTATTTCTTGACCTGCGAATGTTATGAGTGATCTCTGAATGTACTGTTGTCCTTATTCCTCCCCGTCATCCAGAGCAAACTTATAGCTGGCAAGATCATCCCCGCCATTGCCACAACCACAGCTGCCGTGGTGGGACTGGTGTGTCTTGAGCTCATCAAGATCGTCCAAGGGCATCAAAAGTTGGAGTCATTTAAGAACGGGTTCATGAATCTGTCGCTGCCGTTCTTTGGCTTCTCCGACCCTATTGCCGCTCCCAGACATAAGGTAGGATCTCGCCACGTGTTTTTACTTCTCACATGCACATTGAAAACTCCAACTGTTGATTAGCTCCCATGATGATCCAGCCATGCTAATACTGATGCATCAGACATGTGAAATTCACCTGTGTGGTTGCAAGTGCGTTCAACTGAACTTCTCACGCTGATGGTTTCAGTGTGTGCTGAGGAGAGAACTTGCCCACTTACTAACGGCTGCGAGGGCCAACCTGATGACTCACTTATCCCTATTTTTCCCTTTTTCCTTTACAGTACTATGAAATTGAGTGGACGTTATGGGATCGTTTTGAGGTGACGGGTTTGCAACCCGGTGGAGAGGAGATGACACTGCGGCAGTTTCTGGACTACTTCAAAGTATGCTTTCAGCTACTTAAAGCCCTCTTGGTTTTTCCACATCCTCTGCTGTACTAAAATAAAGGTGGTTTTTTTTGTTTTTGTTTTACTTTTAAGAATGAGCATAAGTTGGAGATCACCATGCTTTCTCAGGGAGTGTCCATGCTCTACTCATTCTTCATGCCTGCTGCCAAACTCAGAGAGAGACTTGATCTGCCGTGAGTACAACCTCTCATATCAGGGAGAGAAGAGTTGGGTATATATTGTGGTTCAGTGCATAGTGGGTTTTTTTATTTACTGTACATAAGTGACTGCCCTGCATGTGTGCTAACAGTAAACATGGTTAGCTAATTGACTGTAGCCTAGCATCGATTCACTAGTAAGAATAAGTGACTCTTATCCTTTTCTCGGTAAAGTCCTAGAATGTTCCTTTCTTCTGTATCCCGTAGGATGACTGAGATTGTGACCAAGGTGTCGAAGAAGAAGTTAGGCAAGCACGTCAAAGCACTGGTGTTCGAGTTGTGCTGCAACGACGTGTCGGACGAAGACGTGGAAGTGCCCTACGTCAGATACACTATTCGCTGAGCTCCACATTGGAACCACCTGAGGGAGGATGGGGGTTACTGGAGGGAGAAGGCATTTGTTATGAGGGGTTGAGGTCATTTTGCGGGCGGGGGACGAGGGTGGTTCAGGTCTTATACATAAGACAAATTGATCTTTTTTTTTTTTTTTTTTTTTCCCCAAGGCCTGTGGTTTGATTCAACCTGTGCCTCTGTGTTCATAGCCCCATTGAGCTGACTCACGCGCACGAGGGATCCACCTTGTGCTCAGTGCTTTGAGACACGGCGGTCGCATGCGGGCAGGAAACCTGTACATATGCCGGCCGGCCTGATACTTTGCAAAGCCTCAGGGCTCAGTCGCAACCTGAGTGACGTTACTTCGAACTCCATTACATGTCACATGACTGTTTCCTTTTTTCACGTCGCATAGAAGTACCCCAACCACTAACCCCCATAAATAAATGACAAATTTGTTCCATTTGACTACCACCACTTCCCTTAATTCTACAATGATGCCTAATTTTGGATTGTGGGATGGCTAAAAGATTGCGCTACAATTGCCTCCGAGCACACAAAGGTGACCCCTGCCTTCCCCGTCAAGTTGAATTGATAGCCGGGGGGGCAACAGTTAGCACTCATTGCAGTGTGTTGAGTACTCTTGCACATTGATTCAGTTCTTTTTGTTTCATGTCCTGGTTTTGGTTATTTTATTTTTCTGGGCTAATTAGGGCCCACACAACTTGTAGATGATAACCGCTTCTCTCTACCGTGTAAACTCTTAATAACATTACAGTGTAAAAGCAAGGTCATGTATCTTGATATGGGAGCACTTAGCTTGGTAGTGAATAAATGTCAAATCATCATTTGTGAGTTTGTTTCTTTCCAAGAGCACTACTCCATTTTGTAATAACTAGCACTAAATCAAGCCTTTACAAAATGTACTCTCACTTCCTCTTCACAAAGTATTGCAGCTTGAGTTCACTCATCCGTTTGTCAGCTGCAAGTAATGTGTGTCAGATTCAAGTAGGTAAGGAGTTAGCCTCCTTACGCATACATTTAGCTACAACCTCAAAAGGATGTGGTCAAGTGTGTGATAACAAAGCAAGCGAGGTGGAAGGAGTTTGCGCTGCTGCTGAACGCCGCAGTTGTGCTACTAGAACGAGTTGGCTTTTTTTTTTTTTTTGCATTTGTTTTTTGGGAATGTAATGGATTTGTGACAAGGATTTAATGACAGACGGTGGCAGTGGAAAAGAGCTGTGAGACGAGTACATCCTGGTATGACTTTCATGCTTAGTTTGGTATATAAAAAAAAATTCAGCTGAATTAACCAACTGTGAAACTTTGTCTTTTTTATCCATTCACTATTGGGATGTGCACTTGTTTTGTATGAAAATTAATTGGAACAAATTTTTTGAGGTCACACAGAACAGGTGAAATGCAGTCTACAACCACCTGTGACCATGCGAGAGTAAGTGTCAAAGTATCATATTTAAATATGAATATCAAACTGACACGTCTCATTTTAGAAAAAGAGAAAACAAGATTCGACCCCTGAACCGGTGATTCGAATCCCAGAAGTGAGTTGTCTCCAGCTCCTACCTCTTTAATTGCCTTATCATGGTGATTGTGCGCTAACACTTTCCCATGTCTTTATTTTGCAAATCATCTGTCTATCATTGCCAACAACAACTACCTCTAATTTCTGCATTTACAAGAGAAGCAAGCCGTCCTCTTGTATTATACTACACAGGCACACTTGCAACACTCTTCCTCTTTGAAAGAGCCACACAGGAAATGAGAAGACCACGCCAAGCAGCATCTCTTGTTCCACTTTCCTACGCTCTCATGACTATATGGAATTTGCCATTTTTATTTTACATGTTTCCTGTAGATATAAAATGACTACACACACCAAATACAAAGTTTTTGTGATCTAAGAAAATAAGATCAAGGTAAATGATTTAAACACTTCTTCTGCCATTCATATGACCTTTAATGTGTAGAACTCAAGTCAGTTTTTGAAAAAAGAGAGGAAGTAAAAATAAATATTTTACATGTTTGCTTATCTGCATATAACTTGAAATAACGAAGAGTAGAATTGTGAATGTACCAGCCATACCTTTTGGTATTATGACACAAAAGTTTAACCTTGTGTTCTTTGACCTTTGATACATTTGCTGGGATGGAAGAATTATGAACTCAGTGTTTGTGCAAAATATTCAGGATTCTGCTTGGAAAAAAACGTCAGGAAAGCCTACTTAAACATCTGAAATTTAAATGGTAGCAGGTGTGTGCTGAAATGAATTTGAATTGTCATTTAAGTGCATGTGTACACTTATGCAAACACATCAGTTATGTTTACATCCCCTCTTGTTTACATTAAAATTCTTTAATGTATTGAGTTGCATCGGTTTTAGGTTACAATGGCGGGAAAAACAAGATTTTGAAACATTTTATCTAGAGGTCTCTTTTTATCACAAAACCAGGCATTTGAGCTTGGGTTGTGTAGACTTTTGATATGTCTCCTCTTTTGCTAGGACGAGGAGGAGGAGGTGGAGCATGAGGAGTTTGAAATGTTGCCTGAGCACATAAATGACTCAGAGGTAAATTTTCCATGTTGGTAAAAGTTAACGACGGAGCCACCCTGATGAAGCGCTGCTTTGTCACACGTCAAACGTGGACTCTTGTTTTTTTTCCCTTGCAGGAGCCGAGCAACAAACGGGTCAAACCGGTGGTCAAGTCAAACAGCTTAACGGGGGTCATCCCCCCAGCCAAAACCCCTGCTCTCAAACGAATCGGACAGTCCATTTCGGTAACAGTGCTGAACACGCTCAGTGTACTGGTCCAGTAGAATAAATCCACTTCTTCCCCTTGTTCTCGCAGCGCTCCATAAGTTTTCGTACAGAAGCGCGGCCTTTGCCCACGCTGCCCCTGCGCTCTCGCACCAAGGGCTCGTCTTTTCCACGGAGGCGCAACAGTCAGTGTTGGAGCGACACGGTGGAAAGTCACAACCTCACTGGCAAGGAGATCAAACGACAAGAGGTGAGTGAGGAGATGAGAGAGCTCAGCGGGTCTAAACAGAGCTGAACGTACGTGTTGTGTTATTGATGGCTCTGTGAAGGATTGCGAAAAAGGATGTGAGCTCGAGCAGCAAGCTCAACTTCCTTTATTGAACGGTCAGCTGCGAGGGCTCACGCATGTTTTGCAAGTTGTGTGTGATGTGTGTCCTCGCCTCCTGTGCAGGTGATCTATGAACTGACTGAGGGGGAGCGACAACTCATTGAGGACCTCAGTCTAGTGAAGAAGGTACACAACCACAATACACTCTCTAATACTGTTTATAATCATCCATCCATCCATCCATCCATCCATCCATCCATCCATCCATCCATCCATCCATCCATCCATCCATCCATCCATCCATCCATCCATCCATCCATCCATCCATCCATCCATCCATCCATCCATCCATCCATCCATCCATCCATCCATCCATCCATCCATCCATCCATCCATCCATCCATCCATCCATCCATCCATCCATCCATTTATTTTCTGAACCGCTTAGTCCCCACGGGGGTTGCGGGTGTGCTGGAGCCTATTCCAGCCGTCAATGGGCAGTAGGCGGGGGACACCCTGAACCGGTTGCCAGCCAATCGCAGGGCACACAGAGACAAACAACCATTTGCACTCGCACTCACACCTAGGGACAATTTGGAGTGCTCAATCGACCTACCAAGCATGTATTTGGGATGTGTGAGGAAAACAGAGTGGCCGGAGAAAACCCATGTGGGCCTGGGGAGAACATGCAAACGCCACACAGGGAGGGCCGGAGGTGGAATCGAACCTGCACTCTCCTAACTGTGAGGCGGACGGGCTACCCGGTATACCACCGAGTTTATAATACTACTAATAATAATAATAACAACAAAAACATAATAAAAATTGCTTAGTTCTCCATTGTAGGCCCATTAAGAAGGAATGTCAGTATTATACACTATGTTTGTAGATTTATATTTATGCTTGTCGTGCATTTTTCCTCTCTGTCTTGAATACTTTAACTTTAACTTAAATAGGATTTATTAGAAAGGAAGTCATTTGTTCACAATTATCTGTTGTTGTGTTAATTGAGATCTTAAGTGTTAAAAGCACCGGTTATTCTGTGCTTGCCACCAGGTGTACTACGAGCCCATGCTGAAATTGGACATCATGACCGAGAGTGAACTCAGGCAGATTTTTGGCACTCTGGACTCTCTCATTCCTCTCCATGAAGGTGAACATCACTCTCACAATAAATGGGTGCCTGCCTGTACGTTTAACATTCCTGCTTTGCAGATCAGAGGGGGTATTCATTTCTGCTATGTTGAAATGCACTGCCTATCAATGAGAGGTAGTTTTGATATCTTACAAGTAACACTTTTGCTCCAGATCTTCTGAGCCGTCTGGAGCGTTTGAGAGGGTCGAAGAAAACCGTGGGCGAAGTGGCTCCCACTCTAATGAATTGGGTCGGTATATTTTCTACAATCCCTCCCATGTGTTCTTCACATGTAGCCTCTCAAAGCCACGAGCACGGCTCTGCTCCTGAATTTCCGGCCACTTCTCTTTGCACTGAGCAGTTTCCTTGCCTGGAGGCCTATGTGACATACTGCTGCAACCAGGTGGAAGCCAAAGCCCTGCTAGACCAAAAGAAGCACGAGAAGCGGGTGGAACACTTTTTGCGTCTGTGCCAGGAGTCGTCGTTTAGCAGGAAACTGGACCTTTGGAACTTCCTGGATCTCCCTCGAAGCCGTCTGGTGAAATACCCTCTTTTGCTGAAAGAGATTCAGAAGTGCACGCCTGCCGAGCACCCCGATGAGTTCACATTGCCTGATGCTGTGAGTCAATATAGACATAATACAAAATGTATGACATTGCATGGTTGTTTTCTGGATGGTGTGGATAGTTTTTTGTGTAAATAGAAACTAGCAAGTTGTTGCAGAATATTTTCAATTAATGTTAAAAAAAAGTTAACTGATGGGATATAGGGATTTCCTCGGGAAGTTTTAGACACTTGCAGATATTTATAATATTAATAATTAATAATAACACACAGGATTGAAAAATAGCCACAAAAATAACATATATCATATATAACATCTTATACACAAATATTAGAGAGCCATTGTGAGAGTTCCCAAGTAGCAGCCCAGTTTCTTTGGTTCCTGTTATGAAATAATATTTTTTTCTTCATTTGTGCTTGTAGTTGGAAATGATCCAGAGCATTGTGGCGGAGGTGAACAAAAAGACGGGGGAGGCCGAGTGCAAATTCTATCGGCGGGGACTCACCTACCTTGAAGACTGCCAGCGGCTTCTAGAGATCCAACAGTCACGTTTCCTCTATTGCCATGGCGAGCTCAAGAACAATAAGGGCCAGGTAACATCTTGTTGGCTTCTTCTTCAACTCCTTGAAGGAGGAGTGACACAAATGCAGCTGGAATGTGCTTCAGTAGATTTTCTTTTGCATTAGTATATTGGAAAAAAACGAGTGTTATTAAACTTTTGACAATATTGTACACACAACCCCGTTGACAAAGGAGATTATGGAAATATCAACTGGGTTGTTTGTGTTGTGTTGTGTTGTGTTGTGTTGTGTTGTGTTGTGTATGTATCAGCGGCTGCATGTATTCCTGTTTGAGTTGGCTCTGGTGCTAACCAGACCGGGAGAGGACCGGGAAGGAGGTCATGTCTTCCAAGTCTACAGACAACCTCTTCCCAATGCCTCCTTAAACCTGGAGGTAATCCCAGATGGGGAAACGTGTGGAGGAGGTTCCTTCAGAGGAGCCTTCACGGGTGGCAACGACAAAGGTAAGGCATGGCAATGATTGAGTAATATGTCAAGTTGGCCAGTGAATTACTCATCAGTAATGTTAGAGATTTGCTCACTCCAACTTATTTTGCAAGAACCACACGGGAGACAAGTAAGTCCTTTTAGACACCTGCAGGTAGAGAGTCCATTCGTCGCTGTGCGTGCAGCGATGTTCGAATGGAGGTCTGAACTCTCCTTCCTGCAAGAGGATATTTATTAAGAGAAACAGAGTGGGGGTATGAGTGGGCTGAATAGAAAGCCCTTGTCCTCTAGTCTAAACATCTCAGAGGATATTTTACGACCTTGTGATAAGGAGGACAAGATAAGGTATTTATTACCTGTTGCATTCCAACATAATCCTATGATAAAGATAACCTGGAAAACCCTAACAAGTAAACTGGTATTTTTCTGACCTAACGTTTGAAGCAACATAATCCCTTGTGTCCATATCTTTTTCTAACATGTTTTAATTTGACTATCTTTCTCCTCCTCTGCCCTCCTAGTGAAAAACTGTTTTCGTGTGAGCAGCAGGGGAAGCTCTAAGGCCAACTCCTACAGCCTACAGGCCAACGACTCCTTCAGTAAGCAACAGTGGGTCACGTGCCTCCGCCAGGCTATGGTCCAGTCTCGAGACAGAAGGGCCCAGTCGGTGGTGCTGCCTCCCCACCCTGACCCCACTCTGTGTCACATCGCTGATCTCAGCCTGAGTTGTGACACCGACATGGCCGATGTCACCGGACGTTGAATGACACCGGCAGCCGTTGCACGGTCTCTTGGGTACTCAGTTGGGCTTATTGTTCTCTTTTGGGAAAACCCCACTAAAAGGGTTTATTTTGTATAGTTTTGGAAGCTATGTTACTGAATGAACATTTATCATGTGTGAATCTTTGTGATAATAAACAAGCACTTAAAAGTTTGTCAAAGATAGAAATGTGGTGTCCAAGTATAGCCGACAGCACGGACCGAGAAAAGATTAGAGTTGATTATCCTCTCTCTCGCTCTCTCTCTCTCGCTCTCTCTCTCTCTCTCTCTCTCTCTCTCTCTCTCTCTCTCTCTCTCTCTCTCTCTCTCTCTCGCTCTCTCTCTCTCTCTCTCTCTCTCTTCCCCCCCGGTCTCCCTCTGCTTCTTTCTTTTGACTCTGGTGACGGGGCACGACACAGAAGTAGACTTTCATTTCCAGCACACACACACACACACAGTGAAACAGTAGACACATCCCCTCTATGCATTTTTAAAAGCTCAGCAGGTGATGGGAACACTTAGGTCGGGGCTCTTTGTTCGCAGATAAGCACGGCAAGTGATCAGGTGAGTCCAAAATGTTTATTTACAGAGGCTAATAACATTTAGTGGGTGTTTGTAAAGCTTGATTCTTTCAAAACTATAGTGTAAGAGCATTGCATGATATTCCGCGTTTGTCAAAGGATTGGTTTGATTTTAGTAGTCGGGCTGTGATTCAATTTGCTTTGGTAACAAAAAAGAACCTTCAGTCACAACGGATCAGTTAGATTTATTTGAGATAAAGACTTACCTCAAGGGGGATGCTCATTTTATACTTAATCCTGTTTTTCACTTGCATTTGCCGAGAAAGGAGATAATACCTCGCTGTACTTCAATCATTAAAAAGGGGTGACTTTCTATCTGCGGCGAGGCTTATGAGCGACCACCATCCTGCCATCACCTTCACCACGCATGTGAAAGAACAAGCTCCCAGCTTGAGAGTCTTGTTAGTAGACACGTCAGGATGCCAGGAGCCGATGCCGCCAGCCAGGAGGGTTCTTGCAAGGCCTTATGTCGAAACCTGGTGTCCCAGAACGGCCTGCAGAAAGAGACAGCTGATATCTCGCAGTCTGTCCTCTACACCTCCCTGATGGGGCTTCTGCTGGTCGCCGACAATGAGGTGTGTGCAACGTAATCATAGATAATGGAACAAATCCATAGTTTGTCTATTTGAGGATTATAAGAAACTGTATGAGGGTTGGCAACCTTAACTCATTCACTGCCAATGACGGCTATGGACGTCAAAGATTAATTTTAACAGAGCTGGCAGTGAATTAATTGGATAGGAGTAATTTTTACATCTAAAATTATATTTCATATGTAATTTTTTTTGCACTTGTATGTATAAAAATAAAACTACAGTGTTGCATTTGTGACTCAATGAACTGCTGAAAAAACAATTTGAATTTGGTTGTGCACTGTGACTGGTTGTCAACCACTTGAGGTTGTTTTCTGCCTTTTGCCCGTGATTATTTATTTTACAAGAGCACCACAGTTTTCAAGTTTAGGATTTTATTGAAGAATGAACAAAGCAATTTATAATTGAATACTAGTTATCCAATACTAGTTCCCGAGTTACAGAGAGCCCCATGTGGCCCCCAAACTGCAGGTTGCCGACCACCGCTGTAGAGAATACACACATTGACATGCCATGTGTTTAAGCACATGTCAGCACTCCGGGGGCTCTAATAGGATGAATGTTTGTAGCTGACCTCCTTTTGGACTTTCTTGTTTTACTAATGAGATAAGATGGCTAAATCTGTCCTAGCGTGCACATAAATAGACCCTCTGACACGCTGGGGTTAATGCAGACGCAAGGGGGTCAAAGGATGCAACGCACAGATTGGTTTCATCATTCTCATCTGGTATTTTTGTTTTTAGAAGGAGCTCCTTGCATTAGGAAGCGGAAGGCTTGGTCTTAGAAACATCGGCAACACAGTGAGTAAAGCATTTTATTCCCAAAGCGTGATTTGGAGTCCTCATGTTTACTGATCCTCTTTCTTGCTGTAGTGTTTCTTGAACGCAATAGTCCAGTGTTTGTCTCATACTCGCGGCCTGCGGGACTACTGCCTCCTAAAGTCCTACAGACAGGACAAATTCTCCAAGGAGGAGCCAAGACTCACAGAAGGTAAGTCTATCATTCCACGTTTGCTTTTGTATCCAGTCCTTTTTGCTGACTGTTATTCTCCTCCAAAACAAGCTTTCTCTCAGGTATTGTCTGGACTTTGGGATTCAAAAGAAGAGGACACTGTTGTGAATCCAAGACAGTTTTACAATACTTTCCAAGATGTTGTGCCTTATTTCAGTGGTTACAGGTAGGAATACCGGATATCAATATGTAGTTCCTTTATCTCTGTCTAAACTTTATTGCTCACCACCGTAAAAAATGTCTTTACTTCTATTATGAGGGGTATATTTTCTTTGTGTTTGTTTATTTGAGCAGGAAAACCCCCCATACATTTTGATGTTAATCGTAAAGTTTAGGTCAGGGATGGGCAACTGGTGGCCCCTTGCAGGGATTGACTGTAGCTTTAAGTTGTAATACCATCAATCACCACTAAACAGCGAACATGTCTGAGGTGCATTTACATTGGGTTTTGCACTGCTGTATACTCCAATGTTAATAAGCTAATATTTTCTTTGCGGACTTGGAATGGTAACAGGCAAAGATAGTGCCTCAATAGTGAGTTTATTTTTGTGAGAAAGTAATTTGTAAAAAAAAATTCTTGCACTTATTGTTGGTTCAGCACTGTTGTTCTGTCCTTAAATGGTCATTTTTGATGCAAAACAGTTAAAAAATTACATTGGGTTAGGATAGTGGATGTCCCGTACGTGCATTGAAAACTGTATTATCAAAAACAAAGTATATTAAGAGCATTTGCATGTAAGCACGTATTTTGTGAATATTCAAAATATTTTTGTCATATATTTTGTTAGTAAATGTTTGGTAATATGTATTTCTTTGTTTGTTTGTTTGCCTGTTTGTTTATCTGTCTGTCTGTCTGTCTGTCTGTCTGTCTGTCTGTCTGTCTGTTTGTTTGTTTGTTTGTTTGTTTGTTTGTTTTCCTGTTTGTTTTCCTGTTTGTTTTCTGACTTTCCTCCAGTCAGCAAGATGCTCAGGAGTTTCTCAGGTTCCTTTTGGAAAAGCTACACAGTGAAATCAACCGCAAGCCCTACATTCAAAGACACCTAAAGGACCCAGAGCAAAAATATGCCAGATTTAGGTGAGAATGCAAAGTTTTTCATAAAGCCAGGACTCTTGTATGACTCCATTCATTTGAAACCCCTCATTAGGATATCTGAGGAGGCAGCCGCAACATGGAAGAAGCACTTAGAGAACGACGACAGCAAAATCGTCGGTAAGAAGCGCACTGGTGTCATCCTTTGCCTGCTTGACAGCTAAACCGCCTTTGCCCTCCTGACAGATCTATTCTCGGGCCAGCTGCGGAGCTCGCTACACTGCTCTGTGTGCTCGCACTACTCCAACACATTCGATGTGTTCTGCGACCTGTCGCTGCCCATCCCAAAACACTGCACTAGTGGAAATGTGACGCTCAAGGAGTGCCTGGACTACTTCTCGCAAGAGGAGAGACTGGACAAAGAGAATTCACCTGTGAGTTTATGGAGAATTTAACAGGAATGACTCGTGATTCGTTCTGTATTTTGCATATTTCCAGTTAAATATGAATAAAATATATACCCACACCATGGGTGGGGATAGAGATAACCAATACTTTTCAACAAAATTAACTGTAGTTTCTAATATTGTCCACTCGAGGTCGCACTGATCGTACTTCACATTCTACTCAAGATTTGCTTTTGAAGACAAAAAGTTTCCAAATTTGTGAAGCAAAATGTCATTCGAAATGCTGTGCCGTGTTTGCACTACTGTGTGTGTGTGTGTGTGTGTGTGTGTGTGTGCACGCGCGTGTATGCGTGTGTGTACATCAATTTCTCCTGTAGAAATATTTAAAAAAAATATTGAATATAAATGTCAGTTACCGCTTCAGTTTGAATGAGGTTGGTTTGCTAGATTTTTTTTTTTCATGCACTGCCCCATCTTGCATGTATTTTTTAGTTTGTATGGTGTGATGAGTCACTTTACGCACTTTGCAAACGGTGAGGACAAATGAAGTCATGCAACTGTGACATTTGACCACTCACATCGCCCTGTGAACTAAATGCCACGGTGGCTTTTATAGCTCACCACTGAATGTGATTGCACATGTAGACGTGTTGACATAACATGTGGCAGCCACACATTGCTGCTTATTTCACAAAGTCCATGCCAGCCCACATTCCACACATGTTACTACAGCCTCCTTTCAGAGAAGTCGGGTTGACTAGGCCGGGCAGAAATTTACTGTGAGCCAATTTGTAACTTATTTTCAAGTGTTGTGTGTTTCAGATGTGCGAGAGGTGTAACAGGCATACAGAGAGCACCAAACGCTTGTCCATCCAGAGGTTTCCCCACATAATTGTGATACGTATCCGCAAGCATACGTCTTATGAATTAACCTGCTGTGGCTTATGTGAATGATATCATTATCATACTTAACACGCTCAATTAGATCTGAACCGTTTCACAACGACACGATGGTCGATCAGTAAAAGCACCACCTACGTCTCATTCCCACTCACCAACCTTGACCTCGGGCCCTACGGTCCTGTTGACTGTGGTAAGACTTCTGTTTATGTGTGGGTTAACTATGTGGAGAGCTGTCGAAATTAATTGACTAATCGACGAGTAATTGAGGATCAAATTTATTGACAGCTATTTTTAAAATCAAGTAATCATTTAGCCCCATTTTTTAAACTGAGTATTGTCCAAATCTTCTCATGTCAGCCTCTCAACAGCAATTATTCATTATTTTTTGTAAGCTGTCGTAGAAAAAACTAATTATCTTTTGTGTTTAATCAAAACAAGACATTTGCATAAATCTGCTTATTTTAAGGAAAACAATAATCGCACCCGTAGCTGAATCAGTTTCAAAATAGTTAATCCCTCTTGTGTGATATTGTTTATTGCAGTGGTTCTTAACCTTGTTGGAGGTACCGAACCCCACCAGTTTCATATGCGCATTCACCGAACCCCTCTTTAGTGATAAAATATTTTTTTTAAATTCAAGACAGATATTTTTTACTGGTGCACAAAATGAGCTGTGCATGAACAAAACCAACACAATGCATGAACTCACAACAGATTACATACTGGCAAATCAGAATTTACACGAAAAATCAGGTTTATTCGGACCTCCTCAGTGGAGGCTCTGTCGAACCCCTGAGACCACAGGTGTCAAACTCAAGGCCTGGGGGCCAGATACGACCTGCCACATCATTTTATGTGGCTCGCAAAGACAAATTGTGCATCAAATTTGTGTGTCATTACTAGAATTGCAAATTGTCTTCACTTTTAATATTATCTTTTTTTTTTTTAATATTTGACCAGTTTTTACTCGTCTGATTTGAAAACGAGTTTTTTGTCAGTTTGTTTTGTAGCTTTTACTGTATATAATACGAGGTGCTCATACATTTATTCAGGTTGACAGTCATAATGGCCCTCCGAAAGAAGCTATATGACTACAATGCGGCCCGCGAAAAATATGAGTTTGATACCCCTGCCTGAAACCGACTCACCGAACTCCCAGATTAAGAACCACTGATTTAATGTTTTTGTAATACACGTCCATGCCAAATGAAATTTTATCTGACTATCGGTGAAAAATCGATAGAATTATTGATTCTAAAATATTCGATAGTGACAGCCCTGTGTCACTGTCGTTGAATTTGTGTAGAAGAAAGAAGAAAAGTACACATCCAGTGTTTACATTGTATGAAATATAAAACAGTCCAACAGAGTTTTTCTTTAACTTGTATCTCTAAGAATTAGAAAGTGACTGAACTGAAAGAATCATCTTTGCATCTCTGTATGTCCCTAAAGAAGCGATATTGTATGACTTATATGCAATATGTAACCACGTGGGGACTGTCAACATGGGCCACTACACAGCCTGTTGTTCCGATGAGAACGGATGGTGTTACTACAATGACTCTAGGTGGGACTGCCTTAAAAACATCTGTATCGATGCACCTTTCGCTCTTCTCATGCTTAGTTTATTTTCTACCCACAGTGTTTCAGCAGTTTCTGAGACCCAGCTTCAGACCAATCAAGCCTATGTGTTGTTCTACCAGCGCAACAATATCACTACAAGGAAATAGACCCCTGAAAACCAGACTTTTTTTTTTTTATCACCAATGACCATAGAAACCAACACAGTGCAACCAAGCTTGCGGTTATAAACTTTTTAATTACAAGGTTGAAAAAGCAGATGAGATAACCATGGGGGGGGGGAGGTCACTGTGAGGGGGTGGTTTTGTCAAGGAGAAGAACCTGAAGAGAGGGCTAAGACAGCTGAGCTGCCTTAAGAATAATTATGCCCAAATTGAAAGGCCTGCACGTGAACATTAAAGCAAAGCTTTCATGATTGATGAGATTCAAGCTTGATAAACGACCACATCAACCACCTTAACTCAAGATCTCAAGGACACAGAACTATTGGACAATCATTGTATCATACTTGTTTTATTTTGTTTCCAATCTTTGTGCCACCATTTTGTTGAAAGGGGGTAAAAATATACCATAGAAATAAAGGTATCTTCTTTCTTTTTTTTTTAAATAGATGTTTTAAAGTGAATTCCCATCCATTGTATTTTGTTCTGCTTATCCTACGTAGTGTCATTGCTCCGAACCGAACGCAGCTAAACGTTTTTGCTATATGTGAAGTCTTGAGACCTCGCGGGGCACTGGCCAGGGATTTGGATCCTACGAACACAATTTTACTTTAGGCCCAACCACTTCAATGTCAGAAATTCAAAGTACCGTATTGGTCCAAATATAAAACAACCTGACTATAAGACGACCCCCTCTTTTTCAAGACTCTAGTTTGAAAAATTACTTTTTGAACACCAAATTTAATTTTTATACAGAAAATAATTACAGTACATCTGAAACAAATGATCCTGTCGAGCTATTAAAAGCGGCTGCTCTGAGGACTACGGAAAGCTTTTCTCTGATTGTGAGCATTTTTTAGGTGATCTTTTTGAGCTCTCTATCTCTGTACATTACACTCTGTGACACCATATTTCACAGCCGTTTTGCAATTGTTTGAAGACTCTGCCTCATTTATCACCATCATCTTGAAGATTGCATCATAACTTCTCCTTAGCTGCCGGTTAACCTGGCCGATCTTCGACCCACTTTTCTCCAGATTGTCGCTACGTTTCTGTTGGGGGAAGGTATGCTCTTTTCGCCGGGTGTCAGTCAGAACACAGGAGGGAAGAGGTGGTTCAGTTTTGATTGCTTTACTGAATTATTGGCAAAAAAGTAACAGGGACTGTGGCTCGTAGGGGAATACAGGCAAACTGGCAAAAGGGCATAGGCACATGTTTGGTTATAAGGATGTGAGAGCAGGTGTGTGTAAAAAGGTACGAAAGGTAAAGACCCAATGATTGTCACACACACATCTGGGTGTGGTGAAATTTGTCTCTGCATTTACCCATCCCCAAAGGGAACAGTGAGCAGCGGTGGTGTCACGCCCGGGAATCATTTGGTGATCTGACCCCCCAATTCCAACCCTTAATGCTGAGTGCCAAGCAGGGAGGCAATGGGTCCCATTTTTATAGTCTTTGGTATGACCCGGCCAGGGTTTGAACCCACGACCTTCCAGTCTCAGAGGAGACACTCTACCACTAAGTACGTGAGTGAGTCTTTGGGTGTGTGAATGTGATTCTTGTGTGTGTGATTATTGTATGAAGTATGTGTGCGTGTGTGCGTGTGTGCGTGTGTGTGTGGGGTGTGTGTGGTGCTGCAACAGACAGATATACAGCACGTAAGTCAACTCTCAACCTCTGACGGCACACATTACATAACTGACTGGAGTTCCACTATACTAAATAACCATAAATGAAATACTCTTGGCAACACATCAAACATAAGTCATTGAGACAACAAAATACATTTGCTGGCGACCGTTAGTCGCCGTGGCGCTGCGTAACGGCTACTCATACGATGCGAGGAAAACTTAAAGGAGCGCGCCGAAGCTACCAATCAAATGGCGCACACACGAAACAAACCGTGATCAGACAAACGGCACAACAGTAGACAGTAGTGACAATGAAATGTATATACTCACTTTGTGTCAAAGATGCACACGATCACAGCAACACACTCAGTCGATACCAGCAACTTTTAACTTATCGCTGCGCACAAGCTCCAACAACCGCTATAAGCTGAGGTGACTCATGCGAGACTTAAGGCACGGTGATGTAACTGTCCAACATTTTAACGTCAACAGAGGGACCTTTGTAACAGTTTCTCCATTTTCTGTTATCTCTTCTCTTATTTTATTCTCTTTTCTTTCTTACCACTATTTTTTATTTTTCTTCTTCGTGCTACCGCTTTTTTTATTTTTCTTCTTCATGACAGCGGTTCGATTGGCCTGGGGAGTTAGGGTGTTTTCACACCTGGACCCTTTTAAAAGAACCAAAGTCAGGCCTCTTTAAGTGGACCAAAAAGTGGACCAAGAGGAAACAAACTCAGTTCTTTTCGTGTTCACATTGTGAGTGTATTTCAAAGAGGACCGAGTTCTCTTTCTGGTTTTGCGCCTGCAGTCACGTGACCAATCTATGGCAAGCCAAGGAGGTTATAATACAGTGCAAAAAGGCGAAGTGAACCCAGTGCGCATTGTGTTTACAATGCACAGATTAGGTGAACCATACCGTTGACTTTTTAGCGAACTGTACTGAGACCACCTCCTGAGGTGGTCTCAGTACGGTTCGTTTTAAAGGGGTCTGAGTACGGTTGGCGTGTTCACATATGCACAAAAAATGCTGAGTCATCGATCTGAGTTCGTTTAGAGGGCTGAAAGGGACCAAGTGTGAAAACACCCTGAAGTTCAGCATTCGCTTTAAAGATATCTGGCGCCATCTAGCGTTGTGAATGGGTATAATGTATAGACTCCGAATGTAAGACGACCCTCACTTTTTCAATCTTATTTCAATGCAAAAAATACCGTCTTATATTCGGCCTAATACGGTACTGTTGCAACCATGATCGTTTTAACTCTTATATTGTCTTGTCAACATGAAACAGCATTTAAGGTACGATCACTTGACATCCAAAGTTATGCAAATATGGTTTTGAACTTATTTTTTCCACGAATCACACAATATTTCCATCCATTTTCTGTACCGCTTAGTCCCCACGGGGGTCGTGGGCGTGCTGGAGCCTATCCCAGCGGTCATCGGGCAGTAGGCGGGGGGACACCCTGAATCGGTTCCCAGCCAATTGCAGAGCACACAGAGACGAACAACCATCCGCACTCGCACTCACACCTAGGGACAATTTGGAGTGCTCAATCGGTCTACCAAGCATGTTTTTGGGATGTGGGAGAAAACCGGAGTGCCCAGAGAAAACCCACGCAGACACGGGGAGAACGTGCAAACTTATTATTTTACATTACGGACCAAACGAGTTTTGCGTGGTGACGTCTACGCGCATGCGCTTGAACGATGGGCGGAGTCAAGCAATCGTTCAGGAAGAGGAGGGAAGGCGGACGCAGAAACATCAAGTGGTAACTCTTCAGCGTTTTCGAATTTAACACGAGTGTCTTGTACTGACTACAAGTACGACGACGCGTTTTTGTTTTATGCTTTTCTCTTAACAGAACTTATCCCCTGGTTGCCGATTTTTTAAACTAATCAATCCACCATCCAAGCATTAGCCTCACTGCTTGTTTGCTAACGTTAGCTGGATTGACGGGCCCAGGCTACAGTATACTTTCACACAGGGACACCGTACGGCAGTACTTTCAATTCTGCGTCTCCTCTTCTCCGTGAACTGATTGTCGAACCTTTCTTTTGTACCTGACCGTCATTTTGGCTCGAGCGTCAGATAGAAGCAACAGATAGAAGCTGGACGTCTATTTAAAAACATACATTTTGGCGTGATAATGGTTGTGACAATCACGCTGTTGCTTGGTCGGATAACATGATCGAAGACACGGAAGATATTTCGTATTTTTGCTTCTACTTTGGCACGTTTAGCTTCCATCACTCACAGGGTGACACACTACACTTGCGCAGTGTAACTGGGTCGTATTTAAAGCAGTGTTGTCGTTCAGCAACAACAATAATTATACTGTTGACGCTTGGATTGCATCATACTGTGAACCTGCAGTGCTCCTGAGGCTCAATAGAGGCTTGAAACAGACAACAAACTCTGTGGATAATGGTGCCATGAGCCTAACATTGTTTTTAAAATATTCTTTTTAGATGGCTGCTATTAGAAAAAAGTTGGTCATAGTTGGAGATGGAGCGTGTGGAAAGACCTGTCTGCTGATCGTCTTCAGTAAGGACCAGTTCCCAGAGGTCTACGTCCCCACAGTGTTTGAGAACTATGTGGCCGACATTGAAGTAGATGGAAAACAGGTGAAATAGCCCTGGAGCTCCAAATCTACACTGTATTTTGTCATGGTTGAAAAAACATTATCGATAAACTTTTTGGGCAGTTCGTTGTGCTCTAAGGTTCCGCTTTGAAAATCAGCCGTGGCTTACCTATTTGGGTTTTCTCCAGTTCTAAAAACATATATTTTTAATACCCTCTATTGTCTGTGACTGTGCAGTGTAGTTTGTTTTTATACTGAATGTGCCCTGCATTTGACTGACATTAGTCCAGCATGTACGCTGCCTCCCATCCACAGTTGGCTCGGATAGGAGCTGAGACATAACATTAACAGTTATTCAAATAACTATAACATAAATAACACATTTATCAAACCATCAGTATCACTCCAAATCATTAAATCCATCGAAATCTTCGTCCTTTGTGTAATCAACGCCGCTTCTGCATGCAGCGCTGAGGTCAGACTCGCTGTCAGTTGCAGTTCCAATTATTCCACAGGCCTATGTGACTATATATAAACTATATCAAATAACTATAACATGAGTAACAAGGTTATCGAACCATCTGTGTCACTCCAAATCATTAAATCCATTCAAGTCTTTGTCCTCTGTGTCAAAATCTCTGTCCTCTGTCAGTGAATGGATTCAGACTTATTGTCAGTGGCGGCTCCAATTATTCCACAGGCCTAGTGTGCCCTTATGCGGTTTAAAGTGAAAATAACATGTGAAGTGATCACCTATACTAGTAAGTAATGTGTTAATAATTTCACATATAATTCGCACCCTCGGCAAACTATGACAAAAACTGTGACTTATAGTCCGTAAAATACAGTATATGTGGATGCTCAAAACATATCCCAATAAGAATGCTGATATCCCCTTACAGTGAATTGGTCATGTGTGTGAGGGTCAGTCAACTGCTGTGCAGCTATTAGTCACGACTGTGACTGTTCTAGCTTTCCAGAAGTTGTATTAGCTATTGCTAAGTAATTATATTTTTGTATGCTAAAACTTCTTTCATTCTTATTTCAGGTCGAACTAGCACTTTGGGACACAGCCGGTCAAGAAGACTATGACCGACTGAGGCCTCTCTCCTACCCTGACACTGATGTTATTCTTATGTGTTTCTCTGTAGACAGTCCTGACAGTTTAGGTACTGTTTGTGCAGCACATGCATGATCCTGAACCTTCACCAGATTGTCACGTAAGTTGTTAATGCCTGTTTGTCTCCCGGCAGAGAACATTCCAGAAAAGTGGACACCAGAAGTGAAACATTTCTGCCCAAATGTTCCCATCATCCTTGTGGGTAATAAAAAAGATCTGCGCAATGACGACCACACCAGACGAGAGCTGGCAAAAATGAAACAGGTGGAAAGATTTAACACTGTTGTATATTTTTGTTTTGTTGCGGTTGTGAAAATGTAATCACCGTCCCTACATTCTTCTACAGGAGCCAGTTAGATATGAAGACAGCAAAGAAATGGCAAACCGCATTTGTGCCTACGGCTACCAGGAGTGCTCTGCCAAAACCAAAGATGGCGTGCGGGAAGTCTTTGAGATGGCAACTCGAGCTGCGTTGCAGGCCAAGAAGAAGAAGAAATCGGGCTGCATTCTGCTATAGACCGCAGTGCAACCGAAAGTTACCCTTTTAATACAGATGCGGAGCTTGCGTTGAGAATTTGATCTTGGGGAGGGCCCAAAAAAAACTTGTACGGACGCTCAATTTCTGATCACCCATCGCACATCAGCAAGCTCAGGCAGATTTGCCGAAAATTGATAGACATTGAAACCTTAGTCCCCGGTCTGTATATATACAACATATATATACCAATTATCTTGGGTCTAATGAGAACTTTTAAGGAGTCAAATGGACGTATGGGGACAGAGGGGATAAGTACATTAATCGGGGGGTTCAATTGTGCCATGACATAATTGAAGAGGTCTACCAGGCCAACGTTAACATAGACATCTGACAGGTTAAATAAGTGATGTTTTAAGTAAAAACAATGTGAATTTGTTTTTAATGATAGTGTCCACCTACACATCGTGCCTTGAGAGCAGCAGTAAGGCAGAGTAAGAGGAGAGGAAAACGTCGAGAATTTGGATTTGTAGTGTCGTGTTTTACCTGTTATTGTTAGCCTTTGTTCTCACTCGGGCGCTCTTCAGGGGGAGGCTTAAACCGAATTGGATGAGAGCGAAAGAAAAAAATCGCAACTAAATAGTAGTGTTTATTGAGTTTATGGCTATATGGTGCTTCATTTTCTCCAGTGCAGGTCTGCATGCAGTGAATGTGTCTGCATTGTTCTGTTGTCTAGTGCGTGGAAAGGCATTTTTTGAAACTGACCCTAAAGCCCTTCTTTCCATGCCAAAGTTACTCCTGAAAGCCATATTTTATGGCGCCGGGTGGTCTAGCAATTAACAGCCTCTCAAGAGTGATATTCAAACCCCCCACTTGATGAAAGACAGTATACAGTACATCTTGTGACTTTTAGGACCTTTGCGTGTGCGCCACACTTAAGATTTGATTGTTTTAGTCAGTGGTTGAAATCATCAGTGGGTGTGGTTAATAAATGGAATATTATTTTGAAAAGATAATTTTCTCACAATAAATTTTAAGCTGTACTGTATGTCAATGTCCTTCCAAGGCCTTGTAAGGACATTTTAATTATGCGTCTACTTTTGACTATCGGAATCCTTTCTCACTATTCTTTTTGAACTTTTTAATGTTAACTGTAATTTTCTTTGTTTTATCTCAATTAATCCAGCTATTATTTGTTTAGATCATCCTCGGTTATAAGCATAGTGTCAAGTAATTCATTGAATCGGTCAAGCTCGGGGTGCAAGGTTTTTTTGGAGGGTGGGATATCAGATATATTATTTGTTATTGGGCTGTGACCGCTTTCAGTATTTTGTTTCCTCAAATAAAGCTGGTATTGGGGTTTCCTCTATAACAGGTGCAGGTTTTCTTAAAATGTGCACATGGAAATTTGGCATTTTATCTGCTAGTTGGCTCTCTGGAGTGCTTGCCCACCCATTACGTGTGAAATTCTACAACCAAGTAAATCTTTACTGCGCAGCCTTTTTACAAGTGCAAGCGTCTGGGATTTATGGGGTAACTCACCAGAAGTGACAAATTGGGCGACTGGACCTACTTCCTCACCGGACACAGTGGCTTAAACTTTCATTTCACTTGACAGAGGGGAGGGGGGGATTTACTCGCCATTGTCACAGGACCGCACGTCTCTCTCCTGAGAGATTTTAGCCCTCCGATTCGCTTGGCTCACTACCCCCCCTCCTACCCTTACTTTTTTTTTTTTTTTTTAAATTAACAAAAAGCTTAACACTGCCCTCTGCTGTGATGTCCAATATCACATCCTGTGACAATCTAAATGAATACATTTCATATATCAAACACAACATTATACTGTACAAATTATAATGTTCTATTTCACGTGCTACATGAGCAGTGTCTTATTTACATTAGAAAGAACCACCGCATGCCAAACAGTATGATTACAACGGAGGTCTTTAAAAAGACAGTGAAAACTACAATATAATTTGGGATCTTTAGATAATTTTGGCAGTAGCATATCACCAAACATGTTATCAAGACATTTAGAAAACACGCACATAGTACTTGTGTCGGTGATTAGCTGGCAGGTCATAGTCGATTTCTTTACGTCCAATTACCATTCATCTTAGTGTCGCTACTGTCCAATCACCGATCAGAATGGGACATTGCTCTGCCCTACTAAAATGTTACCTCTCTGTGGCCATTTTCTAGTCTTCGCTCGAATAAAAACATTCAGTTTACTTGGTTTGCCGATGTGTTAATTTGGTGATCGGCGCGTTCATGGAAAGTTGGTAAGTCTACGCACAATTTGCTTCTGTCTGTTGCCATGTGTGTGACGACTGACAGACTGAGGAAAACTTGCTAGTGTTCCAGATAGTAGTTAGCATGTAGGCTAAGAGATACCCGTATGTCATTGTTGAATATTTATGAAAGGTTCTGTTCTTGTATTATCAGTACGCCTTTAGCTTTCCTCACAGTCAAGGGTTCCACCCCCGTCTATTTTTCTTTTACATGCACAAGCTAAGACGTAATCTTACGTGAGTGCACGCCATACGTAGGTGCGTGTAAAATTTCTAAGCCTTAGAAATTACGCGAGAGATACAACTATCATTTTTTAACAGGAAATATTAAGAAAATTACGTCTCTTTACAAGTAGTGTATATGCGGCAATCTCTAGCCAATGTTTTAAAGCATAAAAGCAAAAAAAACAAACAAAATTGTTACGATTTTGTGACCAATTTTATTGATTCAGAGTTTCAAACTTTAACTGTCTTACTCTTTATCCCATCTTGTTAAAGTTGTGATTCAAAGTAGGACATGTGTTCTACATTAGTAGTGGTAGTTTGTGGTATAACACCTTGCTTGCCTCCCATTCAAAACCAGTCAAATGTTGTGCCTTCAGGTTATTCATGCTGGTGAACAAAGAGAAAGGTTAGCGTCAGTGGATACGGTATGGATACTGAGCGGAGGTGAGTTGTCTTCTAGGCCGGGGGTCCCCAACCACCCGGCCGCGGACCGGTACCGGTCCGTGGGTCACTTGGTACCGGGCCACCAAGCCGCACAGGAAAAAAAAAAAATTAACCGACGGTCAATTAATTTAGGTCAAGACGCTCGTCCCGGTTACGTAACATGTTTCCCCAGTCGAGCCCGCAAAGCTAGCAAAAATAAATAACTATTATAAAAAATAATAATAATTGGCGATTCTCTCCCAATTACATCTGTCGGTTCAGGTCAAGACGCTCGTCTCGGTCATGTGACATGTCACCTCAGTCAAGCCCACAAAGCAAGCAAAAATGGGCAAGAAACAGAGATGTTTGGAAAGCTTCTTCGGAAAGGGAAAAAAGACCAATGAGGAGACGGAAGAAGAAGAGGCTGAGACTTCTAAGAAAAGGAAAGCTGCATTTAAAAGAACATTTCTGGAGTCCTACTTAAAATATGGATTTATCGCCACAAGTGACTGACGTGCCAAGCCCACTCTGCATAAAATGTGGCGACAGGCTAGTTAACGAGGCAATGAAGCCTTCAAAACTGCTTCGGCACATGGAGACCAAGCATTCTGCTTTAAAAGACAAACCTTAACCATTTCGGGTGTCATTGTCTCCCATTACGCCTAGATGGGACCGGCTTGTTTCTGAGAAACAAGCTCAGTGCTCCCACTAATTCAACGTAACCACTAATTCAACGTAATGGTGAGTTTTATTTTTATGTCGTTTATACTTGTTTTTATGGCAGTCGTATCATTTTATCTCATCGTCTTTATACATTTATTATAAATGTATTATTTATTTAATAAATGTATTATTTATATAAAGGCCAGTCCGCGAAAATATTTTTGACATGTAACCGGTCCGTGGCAAAAAAAGGTTGGGGATCACTGGCCTAGAGCAATTATGCAGAGTGGGCTTGCCGCGTCAGTCACCTGTGGCGATAAATCCATATTTTAAGTAGGACTCCAGAAATTTTCTTTTAAATGCAGCTTTCCTTTTCTTAGAAGTTGTAGCCTCTTCTTCCAGTACCAAGTGACCCACGGACCGGTACCGGTCCGCGGCCTGGTGGTTGGGGACCCCTGCTCTAGGCTACGGCTTTGCGAGTGAATGAATGGCGCTGTCAAGTCCTTCATCTGTGTTCAGGGGTGGGCGAGGTGATCGCATGGGGCGATACGGTAGCAGCCATGACGACTACAACTTTCAGGACGTGGACTACCGTGGTTTTGATGACAAGCCGCAAGGAGCAGAATATGATGTCCGTAATGAGGACGGCCAAAATGTCCACAACGAAACATCTTTGTGTGCCGCTGAACTCTTACCCGGTCACCTCCAAGATGTCCAAGGATTTCATCAAAAGGGAGATCGTGGTCAGGAGATCAAAGGGGTCCTCTGGCCTCTTTGTCCACAGTCCTCAATTGATGGATTTGATGACAAGAAATCCAAGAGAGATTTTGAACGGCTACGGACTGGGTCGGAGGCAAGGGGATTGATGAAACATGGTAAAAATTTTGCTGAGAACTCAAACCTATATTTAGTCAGTGGAGAAGGAAACTGGGGTAGCAGAGGTGGTGCCTGTCCTGATCAGTTGGAGCACCGAGAGGAGGGCAGATTCTCTCAAGGAGCGGGAATGAGACGGGTAAGCCTGAACACATCTGAAACTTTCACCAGTCCACTCTCGGTTGCTCATTTGTCCTGAATAATTCAGATGTTTGCCGCCGAGCCAGAGGAGCTCGGCCGAAGTAGTTGTGAGACAGAGCTGTCTCATGAGGACATGGAGCAAAGGGAGCAGGATTACCGTGCTGATCTGGACTACAATCAGAGGCCTAGCAACATTGTCATGCTTCGCATGCTGCCACCCAACGCCACTGCCAATGAAGTACGTGTATGTTGCTTGCTGGGCTTGCTTTGGATTTCCCTCCTTGATGTTGTCATAAATGTGTCGACAGATCTGGGCAACACTTCAAGAGCAGGGGATCCAGCCGAAAGAGGTTCGACTCATGAGGAACAAATCTTCAGGTGAGAAAACTTCTCCTTTTTAGTTTTTTTTTTTTTTTTTTTTAAGTAACGCTGGTCAACAAATCTTAGTACGCCTGATGCAATTAAACATTTCCAGATGAATTTAATGCTCTGATTCCAAATCTGCCCTCATTTTTTTTCTCTAGCACATAGGATTTTTATAATAATAGTTGCAATAATATATGTGCTATTTACTCATATTTATTAATGAAGGGTGTTCAGTAACAGGTGGATTTTTTAAAATTACAACCCATAATAAAATCTGTATTGCATATTGTATTGTCAAACTTAAAACCAAAAATGATATCTCAAAAACTGTTTGTGCTAGAAAAGTCGGGGTACAAAAAGATCAGCATCGAAAATAGGTTAAGGGACAGACAAAGCCAACTCTGATTGAAATATGATTTTGACCAGTGAAATTCTCCCACTCGGTACCGCAATATCTTTTTGCCAGCCATTTCATCTTATCCAGAATACTTTCTAAACGTAGTTTTTTTAATCATAACATTAAGTACCAAACAAAGAAATCCTCCTCATAGTCCTTGTTTTCAATGCCTTAAAAATACATACACATCATAAAGCTGATTTTTTTTTTTTTTTTAAGCATAGCATTCACCAGACACCTAAATAAGGAATCTTTCCAATCTAATCCAATCCTATGGGGTCATTAAAGAACTATGCATTTACAAAGCTGTCACTTCATTGTGCCTACTTTGGTCAGCCCCCAAATACGTAAATGCATGTTCATTCTTCTGCCATCTCTGTGTGAATGATTATACGAATAATGCTCACAAACCTCCTGGATCACTTGACAAAAGTGAGCTATTAAGCAGTTTCCCCGCGTTTGCTGTCAGTTGCGTTTTTGAGTACTGCAGTCTAAACAATGCCAAACAGGGCAAGTAACTCTGTAGCCGCCCGTAAGTCATTGATTACAAAGCCCTCTTTTATTCCGTGTCTTTCTCTGTTTCTGCCCTTGCTGCACAAGGCAAATTTACTTGTCATCACGCAGCAGGCCAAGTCTTGTAAAGCCCCTGGCAAACTTCAGCAATAGTTTCTCTTGTAAACGTTGAACAGTGATGCCATATTGAAGTCATGAGGGGAGTTACGGGAGAGTACTTACTGAGAGTTGAGTTGATTCAGTATGAGCGCGGAATCAAACTGTTTCAATGTTCCACTGTGACTTAGTATTTTGTAATTTCTTTGGTCGGATGTCACGAGACAGTTGGTAAATCCATTGGCAGCATGAAGCCCCTTAGTAAAAATCAATCTAGTCACTTTTAAAGCTGTGTTCAAAGTGAGGGGAATAAATAGCATCTTAAATTTTGAAAATTTTGTGATAGGTTTTGGTACTGAATCAGGCTCTTTGATACCTTTTTTTTTTTTTTAAACCAATACCAGTGCGGGAAGTCAATCCTAGAGCAGTCACCAGAACCGATACCATGTGTCGTTACCGCCAAGTATTTTTGACGCTCACAATTTGACTCAAAAAAATTATTATATTTTTAAATATACATCTGGATGTATTATTATTTTTTAACTTGCATGGAATTAATGGCAATATTCTAGTCTTCTAATTTCTGGTATCGGCTGCAGTGACGAGTACGAATGCCTCCCACCCCCCACCCACCTACATTATTGTACTCTGAAACTCAATGGTGCATGTGTGTCACTTGCATTGGCACGTGGGTCAGACATAACCTGAGGATTGGGTAGGGACCTCCCTCTCCCTCGTTTTTGTGAACCCCACCGAGCTACCGGACCTCGCATCCTCCTCACCTCACAGAGAATCATAAGAGTGTCTCGACAACTGACCGTCAAGCCTCTTCATTCCAAGGGAGAGCGGTTGTTCATTTTGTTAGTGCTGCTACAGGGTCTCTCTCTCTCCTCTGTACACAAGGCACTAATCCCTCACTGCGTTATGTTGTTGTTGTTATTCGGTAACCATGGCGCTGGGCGGTGTCCAGGTCAGAGCCGAGGATTCGCCTTCGTCGAGTTTAATCTCATACAGGAGGCCACCCGCTGGATGGAGACCAACCAGGTCACTCTCCCATACACACATGACACACGCACACACATGCAATGGGCAAGACAAATGTACTGTCACATCACGCCTGCTTCACCTTAGATTAAAAGCATGTCATTTGCTCACAAAGAATCATTTTGTGAAACAGGTAGGTAATTCATAAGTTGGAGTCATACATGGGGGGGGACCATGTCTGAGACTGTTCAGACAAGATAAACTTGCAAAACTTATTTGGCAAAAAAGAATAAAAATTCCATTGCTCTTACTTTCTCTCCTCAATTTGAAATTCAGTCAATGAGAACGGTTTGTGCCTTTGTGTTTAGAATAACAGCAGTCAGTAAAATGTGTGGAAAGCTCAAAATGATCTCATTAACTTTTATTTCCATACATGGAAATGTGTTGAACAACCAAATAGCTAAATTTGAACACTTTTTACACGGTTTAGTGTTTAAATGTGACTGGTGTATGGAAAAGATTTTGAGCTGTACTGGCTTTTTACAAACTGCCGTTATTCTAAACTGAACAACTCAGTCTTAAATAAAAAAAATATACTTAATTTGGATCTGCGTGGTTACTGAACAGAGAGCGGTGAATAGAATGAATAGAACACAGAATGACAGCATCAAAAAGTTTTCCTAAAGCTGAAGGTCGCCATTCTCTATTCTGTCTTTCAGTCAGGTTTCTTTGTCTCACTCTCACTTTCTCCTTCTCTGGTCCCTCTCATTGGTTTCTCTGAGATGAGGCCTCACTCTGATGCGTGTGGCCTCATTCTTGCTCATAGTCATCCACTGTCCACCCTCCCCCCTCCCTCTCTCTACTTCTTTCAGGGCATGCTGCTGATTCTTGGACATCGAGTGTCGATGCACTACAGCAACCCAAAACCACGAGCCAACGAGGACTGGCTTTGCAACAAGGTTGTGTTTGGAGGCATGATGTATAACAGATTTTTTCTCTTTCATTTAACAATAAGGCTTGTCAAAATCTCAACAGTGTGGAGTGCAAAACTTTAAAAGGAGGGAAAGGTGCTTTAAATGCACTGCGCCCAAATCAGGTAACAATAAACCCACCTGTGTTGTCTCCCGTACGGAATTTTGTTGCTCAAAGTTAAAGACATGTTCTTTTCCCTTTTCAGAAGCTGAACTGAAGTTGCCCCAAATGCACAAAGATTCAACTCTTGGTCTTCAAAAGGACGGAGCCCAAGGCTTGCTGCCCCTGCCAGCACCCTTTCATTCGGTTTCTGCTGCCCATTCAGCTCAAGTTGCACAGCAGGCAGACCTTGCCAACGACAGTAAGTTAAATGGCGCGGAGAAAATTTGTACCGTAATTGCCGGACTATAAGCCGCACCGGATTATAAACCGCACCAGCTAAAATTCAGGGATATTTCTTTTTTTTTTCTTACATAAGCCGCACCGGACTATAAGCCGCACGTGCACACGAGTTTTTTACAAAGAAAGACAGTACATAGAAAGCCTTTTTAATGTTTTAATAACATACTTGAACATGTCTTTCTAAACATTGCCTGTGATGCAGCAGTAGTACCGCAGCAACGCGGAAGTGTGCACGCGAGTTATTAGCAAAGAAAGACTGGACACAGAAAGTTTTTTTAAAGCTTTAATAACATACCTTAACATTTCTTTCCAAACACTGCCTGTGACGCGGCAGTAATACCGCAGCAACACGGAAGTAACACAGCAAAGTCACTGAGACGCGGCGGTAACACAGCAGCAACACACCAGCAACACGGTAGCACAGCACTAACAGGGCTGGTTAAAAAAAACATACCAGTAAAAGTAAAAAAAGAGCCGTCTTCATCTTCCTCCTGTGCACTGAAACCATCGAAGTCTTCCTCCTTAGTGTCCGATTGGAATAGCGTTAGATATCCTTCGCCTCACACTTTCTCAGTCTCATTCATCGTCGGTTTTATGCATTTCTTCGAGTGTGAAGAGGTTCTGTTCATACTAATCTTATTCATGCACGAAGTGCTAAATTACATTAAACTAGCGAGCGACACTTATAGCTTAAAAGCGGCATCATATGCATTTCTTTTATCCCCCATAATGACGGTTTGTGCATAAAAGCTTCCTGTCTTTGTGTGACTGCGGGTGTGTGCGTGATGCGCGAGACGATCACGTCTTCTTCGGCGCATTATCTCTTCTTCGTCTGTCTCGCTCTTGCTTCCTGCTAGAGCGCCCCCTGGAGACCGGAGGCCGTAAAAATCCATAAGTACGCTCCAGAGTAGACACAAGATAATGTCATCAACATCGACTGCCTTTGGCTTAAAAGTGGCATCATACGCATTTCTTTTGTCCCCCATGATGACGGTTTGTGTATAAAGACTTCCTTTCAGTAATGTCCGTCTTGATCGCGTGATGCGCGAAATGTAAACACAAACTAGCACGTCTTCTTCGGCGCATTATCTCTTCTTCGCCTGTATAGCTCTTGCTTCCTGCTAGAGCGCCCCCTGGAGGCCGTAAAAATCCATAAATACACCACACCGCCATTTAAGCCTCAGGGTTCAAAGTAACCTTCTGAATAAAATGCATTAAAAGTTCACATTCATTACAACTTGTTTTTGGTGAGCAAAATGTCAGAAGAATTGAATTTAAATGCTGATTGATTGGGTTTTAATACAATGCAGATGGTCCAAACAGCGCCACTGCTTTGTGTAATCTCTGAGTGATATGGCAGAGTAAGAGAAAGGGTTTAGAGCACAGGTGTCAAACTCAAGGCCCGGGGGCCAGATATGGCCCGCCACATCATTCTATGTGGCCCGCGAAGACAAATTGTGCATCAAATTCGTGTGTCATTACTAGAATTGCAAATTGTCTTCACTTTTAATAATAGCTTTTTTTTAAAATATTTGACCAGTTTTTACTCGTCTGATTTGAAAACGAGTTATTTGTCAGTTTGTTTTGTAGCTTTTACTGTATATAATAGTGTTAAGAGTAAAAGTGATCAAGTCATCACAAAAATCACGAAAAAAATCTTATATAAGCCGCACCTGACTATAAGCCGCAGGGTCCAAAATTTTGGAAAAAAGTCGCGGCTTATAGTCCGGAAATTACGGTAAGTTGGCACAAATCAATTTGCGTGTCCAACACAAAGAAAGATGATGTGATTCTAGTAGTCACCTCAGTGTTCCTTCTTAATTAACACTGTCCTTCCCCTCTCATCACAAGCGCTGATTCTCAGAAACCTTGGACCGCATACAACAGTGGAAGCCATTTTATCTTCTTTGGCCTCATTTGCTACACTTTCATCCTCCAACGTTCGCCTCATCAAGGACAAGCACACAAATCTCAACAGAGGCTTTGCTTTTCTGCAACTCGCCACGATTGTGGTAAGCAGTATCATATAGTTTTCATGGAAACGGACGTTTGTGATTGTGTGGAGCTGTCGTCACTCGTGTCCTTTGGGCTTTGTCATCAGGAGGCATCTCAACTGCTCCAGATCTTGCAGGCTCTCAAGCAGCCTCTTTCTATCGACGGGAAGGTGATTGTGGTGGAGTTTGCCAAAGGTTTCAAGCGGTAAGAGCCTGTTCGCATGTGAGCAATGTAACCAATGGAATTCAAATTGCAAAACAAAAATGGAAGCAGACGCGAGGTTTGGTCTTGACTATAGATGGCTAGATATCGACACAGAAGTGTGAAGCTGTGTGTTTTTTCCCTTTTCAGTGACACATTTCCAACAGAAGTGAGTCGAATGAGCGCTGCAACGGTGGCCAGCACCGCCATTGCTGCAGCACAGTGGGCTGTCACACAGGTAACTGGACTAGTTGGCGGGGCAACACATCACGGGTCTTTTTTTTTTTTTTCTCTTATGGGGGGGAAGATTATTCATGCTGACTGTATTTATTTACAAATAGCTATGTACTACATCTAGACGGTGTCAATATTTCATCTTGTACTCGTGTGTTTGTGTTTTTGTCCTCAGGCTGCACAAAATGGTTCAGGAGCGACAATACCATACAATCAAGAAGGGAATGATTACGCTCTGCCCGACAGCCAACATTTTCAAGTACAGGCAGACCCAATGGTTGCTTCTTTGCCTAGTGCAGGTGCGACACTGAGGGGGGCTTATCCGGCAGCAGTTACCCCAGGTTGCTATCTCATGCTAGGATATTTCCTCACATGTGTTATATGACTCTACGGTATGGATTTGCGCAATTGGGTAATGTACTTGCTTGACATCTCGCAGCTGCAGTCAATCCAGGTGAAGCGTTGCCGCCTGGGATAGCTGTCGTGCCACAGCCACAAACTCAGCCTTCCGCCACCCAGGTACTGGTTACCGATCTGCCAATGCCATCACATTGCATTGCTTGAGCTGCATTACGCTATTATGCGTGTTGTCTTTAAAGGTTGAGATAGTCGGAAAACCGCAACCAGCTTCTTCCAGCCAGCCGGCAACACCGGGCACTGCACATGAGCTCCAGCAATATCGTATGTGCTACCCAATCAACTTGGTTTGTCTGCAAATATATGTTTACCACTGTTTTTTTTTTTTAAACTCAAGCTGTGCCAGATGTAACCACATATCAATATGATGAAAGCTCAGGCTACTATTACGACCCACTGACGGGACTCTATTATGACCCAAACTCCCAGGTAAAGCCGACGTGACATATGATAATATAACAGAGCTGGATATTTAGTAAATTACTTATGACCCATTGATTACCATCCATGACTCTTTTTGTAGTATTACTACAACCATCACACACAGCAGTTCATGTACTGGGAGGGCGAGAAGCGCATGTACATTCCTGCAGCTTCTGGACAGTCAAAGGAAGAAGCAGTTCCCGCTGATGATCGTGCAGCCCCTGCAGACTCGGTGCCTGCTAATCCTGGCAGCAAGGAAAAAAAAGATAAGCCCAAGAGTAAAACTGCTCAGCAGGTACATTCGCACACAAAAATAAATTCATGGAATGACTGACTGTTTTGTGCATAATTAATGTGACAACACACGATTCATCATCACTTGCAGTAAGAGGACGATGAGTTTGACTGCATACAGCTAAATGTATTCCCCTGTTGGGCCTGCCTTAATAGATAGCCAAAGATATGGAGCGCTGGGCCAAGTCTCTCAACCGACACAAGGAGAACGTGCGCGCTGCCTCCCCTGCGGTCGGTTCCACAGATCGCAGAGAATCAGCCAGTGCTGATGCAGGCTATGCTGTCCTAGAGAAAAAGGTGTTGCATGCTTACAAATAACTCAGACTGAGCCAAGCTTAAAAAATAATGATTGTTTCTCAGTACAACTCATGAAGAAAATAATTTGGGATCTCTTTTTTTTTTCTTTTTTTGCCTCTATCCCATTAAGTGTTTTCCTTGGTCCCACAGGGGGCACTTTCAGAACGGCATCAAATGTTTCTGGACCAGCTCAGACAAACTGAAGTACGTTGTGTGTTCCATTCGTCTGTTACTAAGTCAACTTTTGTCGCAGATTTTTTTTTTTCTTCTCAGTGTGTGACCTAGTCTCCCACCCCCACCCCCAATCTAGTCACCCCCTCTACAGCACCCGGGTCTTGTTCCAGCCTACAGTGGGGAAAGTGACAGCGGCGAAGAAGATGGCGACAAAGATGAGAAGGACGGGAGGATGACCGACTGGGTGAAACTGGCCTGTCTGCTGTGTAGGAGACAATTTCCCAGCAAAGAGGCCCTCATTCGCCACCAGCAGCTCTCGGAACTTCATAAGGTTTGTAGACTGTCACTAAAACTTTGATAGTCCAATTGCAGCACATGCCGTATGTGTGACTCGACTCACGAGTTTTCAAGATACAAGAGATATCAGCCGATCGTTTTATTTTGCTTTGACTTGCCAAAAAATAAAGTCCTTTAATGTTTTGAGTTGCCAGGGTGGTCATGATACAAATATAACTCATTACTCCAGGCACCACTGCATATAATTAGGTCTTCTAAAAAAGGTAAAGATGTTTATATTGTATCATTGCATTATTTTGAAAATTGCATTTTTTTATCCTGTTTCCCTTCAGCAAAATCTCGAGCAAAGAAGAATGCAGGAAGCTGCAGGAAAAGAGGTTAGCATAATAGTACCACCACCAGTATCTCTCACAAAGTAACATAGTATTGAAACTGTAGTAAATATTACATATTATTATTATCATTATTACAGAGACAAACTGATGGCCTCCAAACTCCCGCTTCCAAGAAGAGGAAGTTAAGTGCCATGTAAGCAGGCCGTTTCTACATTTTTCTTTCAATAATTGTTTGGATGTTTGCCATGTTATACCACAGGAAAATTCTTATGCAAGAAATTCCACCAAAGGCCATAACATGCGTTGGGGTTTTTTTTCAGTCAGAATCACATTTATTGAGTAATGCTGTTTACTGTTTTTCTGGTTTCGCCCTCATAGTCATTGAATTACTACATTTTGTGTGACTGTTTTATCATACGGTCACCTTTTTGTCTATCTTTTGACTCTGCCCCTTTCTTCAGTGATGGGATCACAGGCTCTAGCCTCGGTGCCAGAATGCTCCAGGGAAGTGTGAAAAAAGGTCTTTTGTTGCGCAATATGCAAGTGGAGTGAGTAAGCTGCGACACTGCAACAGCGACTTGGCCCTGATGGGACAAGGGTGGACACTTTGCACTTCATTAGTACTAACATCTGTTCATACGATGTTTTTACCATTTACTAACTTCCCAAAGCAGTTAATGACAGGATACACATTGCACATAGCGTATTTTTTCTTTCTTTCGCTTCCTGATGATGCCAAGTCCTGTTTGCTTGACAAACAAGCTTGCTCTCATTTGCATTCGATGACATTTTCTAATAACATTCTATGCGCTATGGATTTTCTTTTTTTTTTTTTTTTTTGCTTTATTTAAAGGGGACAGCATTTTTTTTTAACAATTAACATGTTCTATGCAGCTACACTAGTCTAAATGGTAGTCTGATTAATGTGATGTTTATGTAATATGAATTAAGATGCAACATTTTATAAACCTCATGTGGCAATTTTGACACTTGCTATCGACTGAAAATGACTTCAGGGTGCCGAAGAGCTCAAGTAACGACTGTTGGGACTCGCCTGTTTACTAGGTTTGGTTGTGTGACGTTTACAAGCTTCGCCCTCAGGCTCTGTGATGTCATTATCAGTTGATAGCGTTGAAAAAATGCCCCCCCCCCCCCCCCCCCAGGCTCATCAATTTCTGCTTAATTATATTACACAAATAAAATATTAATCAGAATGCTTGTAGGAATGCATAAACAATGTGTTGGAAAGAAAATGTTTGACTTGACTTACCCTTTAATGCTTTACGCTTTGTCATTCAGTGAATGACTGCTAATATTACGCTGTCCAATAACTAATTGCGTGTACATTATTTTTACCACTGAGAGGAAGAAGTGTTATTGTACACGTCTGAATCTAAACTGTTATTCATAGTTGTTTCTCAAGAAGTTTGTCTTTTTAGTGTTTTGTTCTATGTGACTGTTAGGACGAAATATTGTACAGGACTGTATATTTACTTTGTTTTGTGTGTGCGTGTTGTTTATGAGGAATCTGAACCTAAAAAAATATTTGTAAATCTGTCCCCCCCCTAAGTTTCTTGCATTATTAATGGAACACCCACTTCAACAAATTTTTGTGTTGTTTATGCCTTATCTTCAATGCTAAATCCAGAAATTTAAACTAAGTGCCAGTTGTTGTTTTTTTTATTTAAAGAAAGTATGAGCTAAAGTATTTACACAAAATGTGACTGTAGTCACACCACCAAAAATGTTGATTCTTTGGAGTGATGTGGTATTGAAACAGTATGTATACACCGCTTCTCGCCATTCAACGTCACACACCAAAGATGAAGCCGTTCCTTATTGTATACTGTAAAGTTGACAGAAAACATACCTACGCTTACGTTACACACACTTTGCATATACTGGCGGCGTCGGTTTCCGTGGCAACGGACAACACTGGGAGTCCCAGCTCTGAAACGGGACCTTAACGGATATAAGAGATATATATTATTTATAAGAGTTAACATTTTCTTTAGCGCTGTTACAATATTACCCATGATTGACCCTAATGGACGAGGAGTCGGTGTCGTCGGATGTGGACAACACGGAAGAAAATCAAGACGAGGACGAAGAAGCAGTAGAGGTAAAAGCGGTTATAATCCCACCAACTGCTTGAGATTTTAAATCAACCAACTACAATCAAAATCTAATTGCAAGGTGGCCATTACTGTCATAGGATTTAATTGACTATTTATATTGGAGAATAAATGTAGTTTGCGAAACGATCAGCATATGTTGCTGTGTATGTACATGTCCGCTGGAGTTCGTATTAGCGAGTTTCGTTTTCTTTTTTTTTTCTCCAGGTACTCCACCTGGCTTCATAAAAAGAATCCCAATAGCTACAATTTTTTATTAATGTAGGGTGACCAGACGTCCTCTTTTTCCAAGGCATGTCCTACTTTTGAGCCCTAAAAAAAAACCCGTTTCAAAAATCGTCCGGGATTTTGTTGGACTGCCTCAAACATAATACATGTACAGTAAGTACATTGTCAATAGAATTGCCACTCAGTTCCAAGTCTTTCTGTGACGGGCTAATAAATGCAATTGCTATACAGACACCAAGTTATTGGTGTCATAACATATGACCCTCCACCCCTCCTCCAAACAAAAAAAGACCCCGCCCCCTAAAAATGACCTCGCCCCCTCCCAACAAAGTTGTCCTCTTTTTCAGAAACCCAAATCTGGTCACCCTAATTAATGTTAGTTTGTGAGCACAATCTTCCAAACCAGATGTATGACTAAAAGGCTCTTTTAAATATGGCCAAAATACGCCCTCAATAATCACGATAATACATTTTCAGTGCATAAAACGTACAGACCCCCCCAATATTTTATTTTAGTATTTGTATGTATATTGAATGTTTTAATCAGTTTCTTTCCTCCTCAAAAATTAATCAAGGGCCCTCTCAGAATGTCTTTGTTTACTGCATGCATATAAACCCATGACTGACCTACAAATTGTCAAAAAAATTGTTCAGCATGTATGCTCTTTCTCCCTGAAATCTGTATAGCATAAGTTTCCTTTGTTTTATCACCAGATTCGCCCTTTGGATCACGATATTATAGTGCCAGGTCTGTCTTTGCTGTGCCGAACAGGGAATGGATTGAGACACGCATTTATTAAAGTCATCTTGAAGGACAAGTAAGAAGGCAAAATTCCCAACAATAGTAAATTTCTTCAGTCCCCAACTTTCATTTCTGTGCTTTAAACCTCCACTTCTTTGCTTGTACTCCATATAGAAGACTAAGCGACATTGCTGCAATCAGCGATTATGTTCACCTTCGCTTCATGGATGTGTCCAACAACCGTATTTCTGACCTTTCACCTCTATCATCCCTCACTCAGCTTCTTTGGCTCAAGGCAAGATCTTTTTCTTCTCAAGAAGAAAAGATGAGATTCTAACATCCACTCTAATGTTCCACTCAAACTGAAGCTCAAACTGGACTATTTCTTAGATTGACAGGAATTACGTAACATGCTTCCAAGGACAAACCTTTTCTCAACTGGCCTACCTGCAGTGGCTGAGTATGGCAGCAAACCGGCTTACTGAGGTGCAAGGTCTTGTTGGACTAGCTTTGGAAAATCTCAATCTTTCAGGTTGGCCTGGTGTTTTCATCTAATCAAGTGACAAAACACGAGCAGAGTATTTTCTGAAAGTCAAGTGTGTCCTTTCCCTTTCTTGCAGGGAATCGTATCGAGCGATTAAATGGCCTTGAGAGTTGCCTTTTTTTGAAACTGGCTACTTTGGAGCTGAGAGGAAATCGCTTGACTACAACTAGTGGGATCAACCTTCCAAATTTGCAGCGATTATATCTGGTAAAAAAAAAAAAAAAGTCAGTTTGTAATGCTTGTCTAGAAAACACAGTCCTTGCTTTTGTAATCGAGTTTTCTCTGCATTCTAGGCCCAAAATCTTATTACAAATCTTGAGGGTATAGAGACGTTAGAGAACCTCACCACTCTCCATCTCCGCAACAACAAACTTGCTAATCTCGATGGACTCAGCGCCAACATGAAATGTCTCCAATATCTCAACGTCAGGTATGCAGTTAGGCTACAAAAACGAAGAAGTGAAAGAAAGCATTGTGCCGGGTTATCACTCTCTCCCGCAGAAGCAACGACTTCCTTGATGAGACTTGTCTACTGGCTCTTGGCCAGGTGTCTGCAACCCTGCGAGTGGTGGTCCTCTCAGAGAATCCGCTGGATGGGACCACAGATTACCGGCCGTATGTTCTAACTCTCATTCCAAAACTAGAGCGCCTTGATAAAGAGCCTGTCTCCCTGGAGGAGAGGGCTGAGGTGTGGAAGACAATTAAGGTATTTAAAATAAATCACTTTCTTCCTCTATTGCATCTTCAGGGAAAGTTTGTTCATGGTATGTGTTGTGTCATTTCAGGAACTCAAAGAGGAAACAGCCTAAGTCAAAAATTTGTAATAGTTGCTCCACTTCCTGGAAAATACTAGTTGGGGATGGATGTATATGTAGAAATCCTTTGAATCCTGCAGTAAGTGTCAGGGTTAATCTTCACTGTTACTTATTTATACGTCTCTGTGTAATGATGACTCAGCAATTTTTTTGACCATTTCCCTGTTGGCAGCTATCCAGCTGCACTTTTAAAGGGACAATGCAGTAGTATCATGGCGAGTGGTCATACACACAGATGGACATTCAAGTGTTCCTGATTACTGGAAAATAGGAATGTTGTTACTACATTTGCATACTTTATCATTGAGTTGTTGCTCATTTTCCAATTCCGTCTTAAAGGAAGTGGGTGCAGTTGTACCTGTAATTTGACAATATGCAACTTAACCGGTTCTCTGAGAGAGGAAGAATGTGCAGTTTGTGTTGGAAGGAGTCACAAACACAATGCCTGTGGGAATAATGTAGCTTGCTGGCCCGTCATCAAATTAGAGCATCAGTGAAGGGACATTGTGATTTCCTCGGCTATACATGTTGAAGTGATCATTTGAAAGAGATGTTCAGGAACATAGTGTTGCACATTGATTTCTTTTGTTTCATTATTGATCTTTATTATAAGAAATATTTAACATAAGAGTCTTACATACAAATATCAACAATTAATAATAACTAAAGGTTATTTCTGCTAATCTATTATTAATTTCAGAATCTAATAGTACTTCTCATTAATCAGTAGCCAATAAACTTTTTTTTTTTTTTAGGTCAGTGACCTCTGGTCCCTGAAAAGGCCACTTATGGAGAAATTACCCCAAAATTAAGTAACAAAAACAAACAAACAATAAAACATTTTCTTCCCACCCAAATATCTACTAAACAGATATATTTATATATAAATAATATAAATATGCACTACGTACATCGTGTGAGTACTTGTATTACCTGAGGCACTTTTCTATTTCCGGTGTCTTTATGGTTTACTGAGGTTACTTCCGCTTTTAGAGTGATGACGTTTGGTGGGCGGGGTTTGAGTGCAGTTAAATCCCCTCACTTCCGACATCTCTGTCCTCCTCCTGAACGGACGTTGCCGGCGTGGATAAGCACCGAACCAACGACCCCGGGAAGTCGAAGCGTCAAATTACTGAATACAAGTGACACATTTCATTAAGCAACTCCGACGCTCACAAGGAAGACAAACCCAACCATGCCCGACAAAGCAACTATGCAGGAGCTGAAGGACGTCGCCAACAAGCTGCGCATTCACTCCATCAAAGCGACATGTGCCTCCAACTCCGGGTAAACTTATCAAACAGGCTTTTCGAGCTACTTTGACGCTACGTACGAGTTGACCGCAGGCCATTTTGTCATGCTTAAGATCACGTGGCTCCGTGTGGGCCTTGCAGCACTTGTTGCATTTCAGTTGAATGTGTGAAAAAATAAAAAACGGTCATTAGCCATGCGTTCAATCCTTCTAAGTGGTCGTGTTATCGGTTAGTTACGTTACGCCACAACGGCCCAGACTGTGATGACGCACTATAATGGATTGCAGTAGTTTTTTTTTTTTTTTTTTTTTAATGGCAAAGTGTCTTTAAATGTATTTCTACATTTAAATATTGTAAATATCAGAGTGTATTTCTCTGATACACCACGTGGTGTCTCGAAGCCACAGCTGCATGCCAGGTGGTGAGCATTTTCTTTTTCGGGTCAGTACAAGCCGGAGTGAATCTTCGATCAATCAGCGTCATGCGTTGCGGTCACGTGACCAAATCCGGAAAACATTGGACCTGGAGTTAACGAGCGTGAGTGCAGGTTGATGACGTAATGGTTTCAAACCAAATTTATCTCTGATCAGTTCAAGTTTTGCGCATAATTTTCAACGAAAAATGTCTGACCAATTCATCGGCCGGCTGAATGTGGCCTTTCAGACATCGGCCAAATGGCCGATATTTGTTTTCGTATTTATTTACTCTAACCACCGTGTGCATGTATTTTAATTAATTACCCCATTTGTAGTCTGGTCTGTATTTTTTTTCTGGTCAAAATTGGAATATATACATCTGAACCAGAAGGCAGTGCTTTGACTTTTTTTGCTGAATACAGAAGTTAAATGCGCATAACAATGTTACTTAGCAAAAATACTTGTGCCTGATTATCTCATGCTGTAAAAGCAATTAATGTCGTAGACAGAGCAGTTTGTAGTTTGCACTCAAACAGATCTGAATGGTTGTAACAGCAGAAATGTTTGAATTGTGTAAGTGTACCCAGTGCGATTGACTAGTAGTGCGTCATTACTTCGTGTATGCAACAAGCCGTGCTGCTCTATGCAAACAGTGACACTTCCTTCTTGGAAGTTACCTCAAACAGGTTTTGTAGGCAATGCAGTATTTCCTTGTCAAGCACAATACTTCATGTGCTTGATTTCTAGCGCTTTTTTGCTTAGTGTGCACCACAATTTTGAAATCATGTTCCTGTCTTTTAATTTAACTTGTTTTCCACCAGGTCACCGTTTGGCAAAACCAGAGTGGGTAAATTTGAATTCTATGGAAAAGGAGGAGTCGAACCATAACGGCCGATAATTTGGCATGTTGCAAGTTTTGTTGAAATGATGCCGTTTGAAATGCAAGCCACATAGGGAAGCTGAGATGCTGTTGAGTACAGAGGATTTCAAAAAATTCTTACAATATTTTGACCACTGTTTCAGCATCTAACAGTTTCTCAAGTTTGCATGTGTTCATCTTTTTAAAGTCTAAAGTGGAAACTGACAATGTAACAATGCTCTGACTTGGTGGTGATGGTCTCACAAAATATCAAAGAATGTGCTATCACGTGTGAAACAATTCAAATCAAAACATTTTTTTTTTTTACCGTGATCTAACACGTTGAGATTGAACAGAACCGTTTTAATGATGATCTGTAAAGTTTGCATGTTTTGTGCTGCATTTTTACTCGTGTATTGATTGTCACATTTTATCTTCCTCCTCAGCCACCCCACGTCGTGTTGCAGTGCTGCTGAGCTCATGTCTGTGCTCTTCTTCCACACCATGCGCTACAAACCCGACGACCCCGGCAACCCTTGCAATGACCGCTTTGTTCTCTCCAAGGTTTTTATGCGCACATCTTTGAGCGCTGAGCATTACATGTTGCGTGTTAGAAGTTCCATACAAAACTCCCGCTTCCTTTCTCAAGGGTCATGCCGCGCCAATCCTGTACGCTGCCTGGGCTGAGGCCGGTTTTGTAAAGGAGTCTGACCTTCTCAACCTGCGCAAAATTGACAGCGACCTGGAGGGGCACCCCACACCAGTAAGCGCCTCTTGCCTTGCACATCATTTCATTTTGAGCTCATTGAACGTGACAAAGACGAGCATTGTTGTGTGTATTGTTTTAATTTGACCAGAAACTGCCCTTTGTTGATGTGGCAACGGGATCGCTAGGGCAGGGTCTCAGCGCTGCCTGTGGCATGGCATACACCGGAAAGATGTTTGACAAGGCCAGGTGAATATGTGTAAATTATAATTATTATTTTTTTGAACGGTGTGCTTGTATATTGCTCACTCTGAATTTTTTTTTTTTAAGTTACCGTGTGTACTGCATGATGGGAGATGGAGAGTGCTCAGAGGGCTCGGTGTGGGAGGCCATGGCCTTTGCCGCCTACTACAAGCTGGACAACCTGGTGGCTATCATGGATGTCAACCGGCTGGGTCAGAGCGATCCCGCGCCTCTTCAGCATGAAATGGACATCTATCAAAAGCGCTGCGAAGCTTTTGGGTTAGTTGCCGCTAAAGTCTCCAAGTAGAATTAAACTACTATGTAAGAGCATTAGATTCCTGGATTGAATATTATAATCTTAAAGTTGCCTTTTCGTACTAAGTTTTTTTTACTTGGGCTGTGGCATATTTAAGGCTTTGATTTCCCCCCCCCCCCCCCATGTTTCTCTTTTTGTTTTTCTCCTTTTTCTTTGTAGGTGGAATGCCATTGTTGTGGATGGGCACGATGTGGAAGCGCTGTGTCGTGCGTTCGCGGATGCTCAGCAGAGTCGGGACAGGCCCACTTGCATTGTTGCCAAGACATACAAGGGAAAAGGGCTCAAAGGTAGGCAGGGGGTTTCATAGCGTGCTCATTCATTATATTGCCCTCCACTTTGTATATATTTTTTTCAATGCTTTGTCTATATTTTTTACAAGGTATCGAGGATGAATTGAACTGGCACGGAAAGCCCATTCCAAAGGACATGGTGGATGGACTCTTGAATAATCTAAATGGGCAAATACAAAACCCCAAGAAGATCGTGTGTCCTGAGCTGCCCAAAGCTGACGTCTTACCCGCAGACCTAAGCAAAATCTACCTGTCTGAACCGCCAACATACAAGGCCGGCGAAAAGGTACAGTTTTAGTTCATTCACACTTGTCTCAATTTTATTTCAGTGCTTGTCATTCGAAGATGACTTTTCTGTATTTATTAAATCATTAATTTGTTTGACCTTCTTTGTTAGATGGCAACAAGACGTGCGTACGGCAACGCGCTGGTTAAACTGGGCCGATCCAGCAACAGAGTGGTGGCCCTCGACGGGGACACCAAAAACTCCACATTTTCAATAAGCTTCCAGAAAGCTTTCCCTGACCGCTTCATTGAATGTTTCATTGCTGAGCAGAACATGGTAAAAGAGATTAAAAGTTTCCTGCGATGAACACTAAGCAATATGACCTCAACTTGTATTTTCTTTGTTTGTTGCTGCAGGTGGGAGTAGCCATTGGCTGCGCTGCTCGAGACCGCGCTGTGGTCTTTGTCAGCACATTTGCTGCCTTCCTGTCCAGAGCCTATGACCAGATCAGGATGGGTGCCATCTCTCAGTCCAATGTCAACTTTGTTGGCTCCCACTGTGGCGTTTCTATTGGTGAGATTTTTTTTTACAGACATTGTTATGTTTTGACTTTTTTTTTGTTTTTTTTGACCGGGCACTGAACAGTGTCCTGATGTATATAACCCTAGGTGAGGATGGTCCTTCTCAGATGGCACTCGAGGACCTGGCGATGTTCCGTGCCATCCCTACCTGCACGGTGTTTTACCCCAGTGATGCAGTGGCCACCGAGAGAGCTGTGGAGTTGGCAGCTAACACGAAGGTTGTTCAATATTTTATTTAGCAATGCATTGCCAACTTTTCTTTTAATATTTCATTTATTTCCTTCAGGGTATGTGTTTCATCCGTACCAGCAGACCTGATACTCCCATCATCTACTCTGCATCTGAGCCTTTTAAGCTCGGTGAAGCCAAGGTGAGTAGTTATCCTTATGTGGCATAATGTGTGCGCTGAGTTACTCTGTGTAATGAAAAATAATCCTCACCAGGTTGTACGCAAGTCAGACAATGATCTGGTGACTGTGATTGGAGCTGGAGTCACTTTGCATGAGGCTCTGTCAGCTGCTGACATGCTAGAAAGTGAAGGTAATCCTGCACTGCCCCCTTGTGGTTCTTTGTGTAAATGGGATTGCAGCGTGTCCTCAAAGCCAGTGCTGCCAAAAAAAACAAACTCTGGAGTGATTTTTAATTCTGTTAATTCTTGATTAGGGAAAAGCATTCGTGTGATTGATCCATTCACTATTAAGCCTTTGGATGTGGACACCATTCTGGCAAATGCAAAAGCCACTGGAGGACACATCATCACAGTGGAGGACCACTACAAGGAGGGTGGGTTGTGCGCATTGCCTTCTATTGTCTGCATGAAGGTTGTTTGGGTCTTTGACAGTCTACACTTTTGCACAGGTGGTCTCGGAGAGGCAGTGTTGTCAGCAGTGGGCCACGAGCCGGGTATTGTGGTGACCCGTCTGGGAGTCACCGGTGTCCCTCGCAGCGGGAAGCCCCAAGAGCTTTTGGACATCTATAACATCAGTGCAAAGAATATCGCCAACGCTGTGCACCAGAGATTTGCCAACTGAGGAAGACAGCACTGCCTTTGGCTTGATATCACGTTTGTTAATCTTTTTACCCAACTTGTCAGGCAGGTTTCAGTTAACTCTTATTGCATGGTTAGCAGAACCTATTGTGATCTTGTTACTACTTGCTGATGGAAACTTACTTGTTCATCTTCACATTCAACTAGTGTATATGTGAAACATTGCTTTGCTTAACAGTTTTTGAATGAATTGTTCATTAAAAAAACGTTTACAAATTGTCAACCAGTCCAAAGTCCAGGTTGATCAAATTTGAGCTGAGAATGAACCCAACACATTCCAAACCTTGTATCTCCGGCACATACCATGTGTTAAAACATGTCACGAGTTCACTCGGCTGGCATTTTCCATGTTGAATTACGGCAATTTCATGTTTAAGGATGGAAAGCCTGATGGGCTTGATTCATAACTTTACTGATTCCCAACAAAATGTTACTGGTGTTCTTGTGGTTTGCTGAATTAAACATGGTGAACCCAAGCTCTTGCGTTCTTTTTCTAAAGTTAAGTCAGACAGATGCATTGCAGCTTAACCTTCACTACTGATGGCATCAATTGTGAATGTGTGACTTGTGTAAGCAATGGCTTTGAAAATGTTGATGCCTTATAAAGCATTTGAATAAATATCTTGACTGATGGCATATTTGCTTGTTTATTTTTTGGGGAATGGCAGAAATGAAAAAACTAGTAAACTTCATCTCTATCTTCTGCCGTTGTCCATGACTTCAATGACAGAAAATCAACACACAAAAAAAGTTAGTATGTAAAAGATGCATAATTCAATGCATCCAATTGATTTGTTTCGGTATCACAGGTATAGTGTTGAAGGAACTCATAAGTAAATAAATACAAAAATATATCATGGCAACTCACACCCAGAGTGAGTCAAGTTCAATGGATACAAAGGTGATGATGGTCCATTTTCATTTCAACCGCAGTCAGTTTATGTTTTTTTATCAGGAAAATGAAAAGTTATTTACATGAATTTGAAATATGTTTTACATTATGTGATGATGATAGAACTTTATTCAATTTTACTTGTCACAGCAGCGCATACGAGTGCAAGAAAAACAAGTGCCAAATTTCAAAAAGGATAAATAAAGGCAAGTGCCGCTAGGAGAGACAAAATAATTTTATTAGGTGCCACGCATGTAGAGTCTGACAGCAGAGGGAATGAAGGACCTGCGGAATCGTTCCTTCCTACACCATGGGTGTAAAAGTCTGCTGCTAAAGGAGCTGCTCAGGGACTGCACAATGTCATGGAGGGGGTGAGAGGTGTTGTCCATGATGGATTTCAGCTTAATCAAGTCCTCCTCTCACCCACAACCTCAATGGAGTACAGGGGACAACCCAGGACAGAGCTCGCTCTCCTGACCATCTTATTCAGTCTCGCCCTGTCCTTGTCCGTACTGCCCCCACCCCAGCAGACCACAGCTTCGAGGATGGCTGAGGCCACCACAGAGTCATAGAAGGTCCTGAGGAGAGCCCTGCACACACCGAAGGACCTCAGTCTCCTCAGCAGGTGGCGGCGACTCTGGCCCTTCTTGTACAGGGCGTGGGTGTGATCAGTCCACTCCAGTTTGTTGTTAAAGCGAACACCCAGGAATTTGTAGTTCTCCACTTCCTCAATGTCGGATCCCTGGATGTTAACCGGAGTGACGTGGGGTTCTGTCCTCCCGAAGCTCACAATCATCTCCTTCGTCTTGCTGGTGTTCAGCTGAAGCTGGTTGAGCTCACACCAGCTGACAAAGTCCTTGATGACCATCCTGTATTCCAGATCGTTCCCCTCCGAAACATATCCAACAATGGCTGTATCGTCTGAGAACTTCTGGATGTGGCAGCGTGCGGTGTGGTGGGTAAAGTGTACAGGGTGAAAAGGAAAGGAGAGAGCACCGTACCCTGGGGGACACCTGTGCTGCAGCGCACCACGTCAGACTCACAGCAATGTAACCTCATATACTGCGGCCTGTTGGTGAGGAAGTCTGTCGTCCATGCAGCCAGGCGCTGGTCCACACCCGCCTTCTCTATCTTCACCCTGAGCAGTGACAGCTGGATGGTGTTAAAAGCGCTGGACAAATCGAAGACCATGATCCTCCCAGTGCTCCCGATGTCCTCCAGGTGAAGCAGTGTTCTGTGCAGCAAATAAATCACTGCATCGTCCACCCCAACACCAGGCCGGTAAGCAGACTGCAGGGCGTCCAGCTGCGCTCCCACCAGGGAACGCAGGTGACCCAGGATGATCCTCTCCATAATCTTCATCAGGTGGGAAGTCAAGGCAATAGGCCTGAAGTGGTTAGGCTCCTTGGGGTGCGGCACCTTCGGTACGGGACCACGCAGGAGGTCTTCAACAGGGCTGGAACTTTGTTCAGGCTCAAGTTCAGGTTGAACAGGTACATGACCACGCCACTCAGCTGGTCCGCACAGTCCCTGAGCAGTCTCGGACAGATGCTGTTTGGGCCCGGGGCCTTCCCTGTCTTGATCTTTCTGAGGTGACTCCTCACCTGAAGATCTGTAAAGGTGAGGGGGTGTTGGAAGACTGGGGTGATGGAGTGAAGACTGAGCAGTTACTTCTGGGGATGGGAGGGGGTTGTTGAGGGGGGCTGGAGTGTCGAAGGTGGCAGGCTGAGGTACGGAGCAGGGTGAAGAGGCGGGGGAGGCGGAATCAAATCTGTTGAAGAACAGATTGAGTTCATCCGCCTAGTCCTTGTCCCCATCAGCTGGTTTCCGATCAACCCCTTTACCATGGCCCGAGATGGATTGCAGACCACTCCAGACGTTTCTGACGTTGTTAAGCCCCATTTGCTTCTCCAGCAAGTTCTCCTTCCCCTTCCGGATCTTCAGCCGAAGTTCCTTCCTACATCGTTGTTATAATTGTAATAAAGTAATCCCTAATGTTTCGCTGGGGTTACGTTCCGAAAAGAACCCGTGATAGGCAAAATCCACGGAGTAGAAACCTTTATTTTTTCCCATTATTATACATGTATAATATTGAAACCAAACAAGAAAACCTATTTTCAGGCCCAAGCATTTGTTTAACAAAGAGAAGTTTCTTTCTTACAAATAACTACAGTAAGAGTTTTAATCTCTCCTTCGTTTTATTTTATTTAGTGTTGTTTACTTATTGTTTTTAGTTGTTGTTATTGTATGTTTATTCTGTTAAGTTTACTAATTAGTTTACTCAATGTAAAATAAAGATATCAATATTGATGTTTATCTCAAACATCCATCCATCCATTTTTTGAACCGCTTAGTCCCCACGGGGGTCGCGGGTGTGCCGTCATCGGGCAGTAGGCGGGGGACACCCTGAACCGGTTGCCAGCCAATCGCAGGGCACACAGAGACAAACAACCATTTGCATTCGCACTCACACCTAGGGGCAATTTGGAGTTCTCAATCGGCCTACCAAGCATGTTTTTGGGATGTGGGAGGAAACCGGAGTATCCTCAGAATCCATACAGATATTTATTGCCATGAGACAAGATTACAAAATAACTTGTTTTTAATTCACAAAGAAATGGTTTTACCAGAACAAGACTGGTATCCCAAACTAATCAATAATGCATACTAAGAAAATAATGAATATAGTTATTAGTTCATTAATAGTATTGACAGCCTAATACTGTTTCGGCACCGGAGCCGACTGAGACTATGATAGCTTTTTCCTGACAGCAGAAACAGACCACGGGAAGGGTGATTAAGGTCTCTGACATCAACTCTGTGAGGATGAATACTTTATTAATCCCAAACTACGAAATTACAGTTCATCAGAAGAATTACAGTGACAAAATCGAGTATAAACTACCGGTTCAAAATAACAAATAATGTAATATGTGATGGCATGGGGCATGAAAGATCATACAGCCTGCGAGGAATTCATTGTAGATATCTGAAGGGGAGGGGACAGGGGCATTAATAATTTTGCTGTTGATGTTGATGCGAATACCGTATTTTTCGGACTATGTCGTGTTTTTTTTTCATAGTTTGGGTGGGGGTGCGACTTATACTGAGGAGCGACTTATATGTGAATTATTTCATAAATTTCCAAAATAAAAAAAAAAGTGAAACCGCGATAAACGAACCGCGATGTAGCAAGGGATTACTGTAATTTGAATTTCAAGTGACATCAGCAGCGCGGCGCAGCGGTTATTTACATAAAGGACAAAGATTCGATCACGGGATGACGAAGATGACGAAGGGCCCCACGTACTACCGGCATCATTAGCGGCTTTGTTTGTAAGTGACACGGAGGACGAAGAGTTTGAAGGATTTAATGAATTGGAGTGACACTGAAGGTTTGAAAAACTGTTACGGCTTTTACACACGCCCAGTCCTATTCTACGGAGCTCTCTTTCACCTCCGTGGATGGAAGTCGGGGGCCGGCGCTCGGCCGGGTGGCTGTCCGGGGACGGTGGATGGGGCTCGGACATGGCTTTTACGCATGCCCGGTCCTCCTCTACGGAGCTCTCGTTCACCTCCGCGGATGGAAGTCGGGGGCCGGTGCTCGGCCGGGTGGCTGTCCGGGGACGGTGGATGGGGCTTGGACGTGGCTTTTATGCACGGGCGGTCCTATTCTATGGAGCTCTCTTCCACCTCCATGGCTGGAAGGGCCACCTCCGGGGATGGAAGTCCACGCCGCCACACGCCTGGAAGTTTGTTTTGTTAAATGAAGAGCCGTTTTCCAAACCCACGTCTTTCCTTGTACTTTATTAACGCTACAATATAGTTATATACTAGATCTGTGGAATAACGACGATGCTATTTATGTAATAGTTTTTTTAATAACTCTGAATGTTACGTCAGGCCCGTTCTCAGCTCTTTGTTTGTGTTTGTCACGTTAGCATACCTATCGTTTAGCCTGTTCTTGCTCGTTCATGTCTGTTATTGGTGTTAGATTTTGTCGAATAAATTTCCCCCAAAATGCGACTTATACTCCGGAGCGACTCATATATATGTTTTTCTTTCACGTTATTGTGCATTTTATGGCTGGTGCGACCTATATTCCGGAGCGACTTTTAGTCCGAAAAATACGGTATTAATTTTTGATGAACATTCTAAGGCTTATTTATCAATGAAATCTCTTCATCCACCTACCCTAGTGTGGTTATAGAAATTAAATAGAAAATGCAAAAGGAAAACTACCTGGCCGCCCGCTACCGTGTGCAGGTACCATGTCTACTAAGCTACCTATTCACAATGATTGGTTAATGTGTAATGAAATGTACTGAACTTGAAAACTACTTGTCTGCTTCATATATCAACATGTTTACTAAATGAATATGATTTGTAATCTTATTTTGAACGTGAAACGCAATTTTAAATATATAGTAATTTAGAAAAGTAGTATTTAATAAAAACAACTTAACTGTTAAACCCTTGTGTGTTTTAAACTATTAAAAGTATTTTCAATAAAAATAAACTAACATTAAAAAATGATTATTTGCTCGACTAGATTGTCAATCCATTCGTTTGCAATAAAGTAAAATAAATGGATTGGAAAAAAGAAAAAAAAAAGTCGATGGTGCTGTCTTTGGTGAAAAGTGGGCGGGATTGATTCTGGTGGGCTGGACTGTTTCTGGAGCAGCTCCAACCAGTGGCTCTGCAGCAAGCTGCCACTCGAAAATGTTGTGAAAGCTCTCATGCATTTTAACAACAGTCTCTCCAAACTTCACCTTATAGCCATAAATTATAACCATAGCGAAATATTATTGTAAAACACATTTTCCATCCATCCAATTCCTGAACCGCTTCATCCTCACAAGGGTTGCGGGTGTGCAGTAGTCTTTGGGTGGTAGGCGGGGTACACCTTGAACGAGTTGCCAGCCAATCACAGGACACATAGACAACTAACCTAAGGACAATTTAAAGTGCCCAATTGCGTCTTTGTAATGTGAAGAAACCAGATTCCCCAGAGTAAAGCCACGCAGGCAGGGGGGTAGAACATGCAAACTCCATGCAGGAAGGCCCAAGCCGGAATCGAATGACAGGCGTGCTAACCAGTGCACCACGTACCTCCTTGTAAAACACAATATAAATATATAAATACTGTAATAGTAAAAGCTCTGCTGCAGCTGGCTGGCTCTCGTTTCAAATTCACAAACATTGTGAAGCTCATGTGTTACAAAATTTGTGATTGGCTGCTTGTACGTACATCAGCAACATTTCAATGCCACAAATTTCAAATAGCAGCAAAACTAGTGGCCAATGATCAGCCACTCAGGAAAACTAGTTATAGAACACTACACACGACAATTCCGTTGCCTTTGGCCGAGTCTCCAAGAGATTGCACGAAATTATGGTCATGTTATTAGCACTCAATGGACCACACAAGTGATTGTCTGTATAAGTATGTGCAATGCAATGAATGGTTTCACAAACTGTTGACAACAGAGGATGAAAACATTTAACTGTACATTTTGGTATAATTTGTCAATAACATTTGTGAATGTCTGAATGTCAATCAAGAGGAATGAATCAGTTGCCTTTTTTGTGACATTTGGAGTGTGAATTTTCCTTGAGGTTCCGGGGTCAAATTTTGTGATTTAAGACAGCCAGACAGGAAGTGTAATGAGTCACAAGTAGGATGTAATCCAGGTTCACCGTGTGGGAGGCATACATACTTGACTTGTTCATGTTCCCCCACCCTCAATCATCTTCACCAGTCAGGTGTTTGTAGCAGCAAGATATTCCAGCTCATCACTCTCCTCCGGTCCCCTGAACTCTTCATGAGGCTGCACACCATCTGGTTGCCCACAAGTCCAGAGCAAAACATGACGTGATATACACTAATGTGAGGCATGTACTTATGGACGTCATTTCAGACAATTTTTGTAATCTTACCAAAGGTATGGGGAAACATTGACTGGAGAAGACCTGGAGGAGAGGAGATTTCTGGTAGACCTGCTCCTGGTCCCACTCCAAAATGAGGGCCACTGGGGGGCATGTGTGACAAATGAGGTCCCATTCTGTACTCGTCCTCAGAAGTCTCTCTGAAAAGGGACGTTGTGGGCCCAGCTCGATTTTGGTTCCGGTCGCCGGTGGGTGGGCATAAAGATAACAGTTCAGAGTTGAACTGGCTCCCAGCAGAAAGGTCATACTGGGAGAAACCTCGACTCTCATCAGTTTCACAAGGACCCTCAAATGAGGAGGAAAAGTGGAGAGAGGATGTCAGCGGCGGGAGTGAGGAGAAGGAAGAGTGAGGCTGGAGTGAGGGTGGGTAAGGCGGTAGAGAGGAGTAATGAACAGGGAGGGGGGAAGTAGCTATGGAAGAATGAAAAGAGTTCTTAGAGAATGGAGGAGGAGGGGGGAGGGTGGGGAGGGAGCCTATGGGTGGCTGGTAGGTGTCCTCTTGGGGTCCCAGATTGGACAACTGCTGGGTCACGACCTCCACACTGGAGTCTGAAGAGTGAGGATATCCAGGGGAAACACAGTGAGGAGAAGGACGGTCGTGCTTTCTGACCAGGTTACTGATGTCCTGAAGTTTGTTAAACACCTGAAAGGAGGTCAAAGGTCAACTATCAGGACTATGTGCTCAGCACGCCATCTGTCTCCTTTTGAACGTTTTCAGACGCTTTCACTTTGCTCAACAAAGACAGCTTTTTTCCCCATGTCACTGTGTATTTTTTATAAAGTTAAACATGAAATGAAGGGTCACTCATGAATTTCATAGCTTCAAATGAAATTTAACCATATTGGTTTTTTTGTGCTTGCTTTGTTCGTCTTTGCTTAAAGTACCTTATTCACTGCCACCTGCGCCCTAACACAAAATGATATAAAAAAAATTGTAGCTTTTTCCACATCAAGCCAACTAGGCCTGATAATAGTAACCATCGGCCTTAACCAACCCCAGTTAGCCTTTCTGCACATCTGCACACACGCTTTTTTCAAAGCTATACTCTTCCTATGCTCTGGGTCCATTATTCACAGCCTTAATGATGAGCAAGATATCCGGAAAATAGGGGTACCTCCAGAGGTCCCATATTGAGGTCTTGCTGGAGAAAGAGAGCAATAATGGAAAGTTTGATCAGAATCTAGTCTTCTTATTTTTGTGTCTAGTCTTGTCCTTGCCAAAATAATCCCCCTCTCTACTGTTTAATGCATGCCGTCATGATGGGACAGATGACGTCATGACGTTGACACCCACCTACTATTGAGTAGTAGCCAGATCACTTGCCTATGGATAGAAAACATTTTTTCATGAGGTGACTTTATTAATGGGAGATCCCTCGCCACTTAGGCGCTTCATCTTTCGCAAATGCGTTATTTCGCGAGTTTATAAGTGACGGGAGAACGGCTATTGGTATGTTCACAAACACGTGGACAACTGTCGTTTCTTTTACTTCACACACACACACTCACCGTTTTTCCGACCAACACACTGTTTTACGGCAGTCACGTCACACTCTTGTACGTAAAGTCACATACCACATTCATCCCCCCTTCGCAGAATGCCAACCCACGACAACAAGTTAGTGCAATATAACGTAACAGACTGGAACATAGTCAACCTATCTAGGTAAACCGGGTAGACTACCATTCTACCTGCATAGCCCTGTGGATTATTGTGCCATGTGACGAGCTATGTCTGTGGAGCACGGGTGTTGTGAAGCCAGGTAAGAGGGCCTCTGGTGAACCCGGACAGGGCGGGGCCCCGGTTCCAGACTGGTATCCTGTGCCTCAACCTCTGGTGGGTGCCCTACTGGATTATCCGGCTGCAGGGCTGCGAGGCCCCAATCCCAGTCTGCTTGCCTGTCCTGGTCCTGGGCCGATGAAGGTGTGACTCGTCTAAGGCGGTTAGCATGCCACCGGGAGCTATCAACCAGATGGAAGGTAGCCGGCCCCAACTGTGCAGTGATCTGCTGTGGTGAGGACCAGAAAGAGAGCAGCTTGTGGGACCGGTTGGGCCGACGGATGCGGACCCAGTCCGACACTTCACGTGTGGGCCGTACCACCCTGCGCACCCTGTCGTAGCGCCGCTTTATGCGTTGCTGGTTCCCTGTCATGTGTCTCTGGGAGAGAGATTTGCTGTCAGTGTCTCTTCCCTGGGAGGTCGTAATCGATCCAGGGGAAGCTGGAGTTCACGTCCCAGCATCAGGAAGGCTGCCGAGGTGCGGTGTGTGTGGTCTTGCCCTGTAGTGCAGGAGGGTGTTCTCCAAGGCTGCTGTGAATGAGAGGCCATCAGCCAGGTGCGCTCTCAAACTGTTCTTGAGGGTCTGGTTGAACCTTTCCAGCCCCCATTGGCTTGCGGGTGATACAGGGCCGTTCTGAGATGTTTGATCCCTCTCTCCGCCACGAAGGAAGCAAAGTCAGATGAGATGAACTGGGGGCCGTTATCCGTGGTGATGGTGTCAGGCACACCCCAGCGAAAACAGGGAGGAGAGGAAGTCGGCAACCGCCTGCTCAGTCGGGGTGAGGGACCTTGAAGCAAACGCCGCAGGACGTTCAATCCCACCGTGGAGCTGGGACAGGACAGCACCCACCGCAGTGTTGGACGCGTCGCAGGTCATGATTGTGGGGCTCCGCAGATAAAAATGGGCGAGCACTGGAGGAGAGGTGAGCTGGGCTTTCAGCCGCCGGACTCAAGCAGAGCAGGCAGGAGTCCAAGACCACAAGGCATTTTGTTTAAAGAGGGCATGCAGCGGCGCTCTGGTTTTAGAGTAGTGGGGAAGGAAACGCGTAGTCAAGATTCAAGAATGTCTATTCGCCATGTTTGAGCGTGCCAAACAAGGAATTTGACTTTAGTACATCACTGCCTCTGTTCAACATTTAGGTGACTTACAACACTCAGGATACTATGTGTGAAAAATGACGAATATTCTCAAACATTCCCTGATCTTAAACTCCCAGGAGGGCAAGGAAAAACTCCAACTAGGGGAAATGAGAAACCTTGAGAAGAGACCACAGATGGGAGGATCCCTCTTCCAGGATGACCAGGCTGCAATGGATGCAGAGAGGACACACAGTACAAATAATGTAGACAATTCAAAAAAGAAGTGGAGAGCAGGATGTTATTGCACAGCAATGACTGAGACTCTAAGAGTGGTGTGAGTTCCTCAGAGCGACAGCCTGGGGGAAGAAGCTGTCTCTGTGTCTGCTGGTTTTGGCGTACAGAGCTCTATAACGCCGTCCGGAGGGGAGTAGTCCTGGATAGATGGGAGGTAGATTCCAATTGTCTTTTCTGCAGTCCTGATTGTCCATTGCAGTCTGTGTTTGTCTTGTTTGGAGGCTGATCCAAACCAGACAGTGATAGAGGTGCAGAGGACAGACTGGATGATGGCAGTATTGAAGGTCTTCAGCAGCTCCTGTGGCAGGTTGAACTTCTTGAGCTGTCTCAGAAAGTACAGCCTCTCTGGGCCTTCTTCCGGACAGAGTCTATGTGGCTGGTCCATTTCAGGTCCCGAGAGATTGTGGTTCCCAGCAACTTGAAGGTGTCTGTGGAGAGAACAGTATTACTGCGGATAGTGAGGGGTGAGAGTGGTGAAGGGTCTCGCCTGAAGTCCACTGTCATCTCCATGGTCTTGAGCGGGTTCAGCTCGAGGTTGTTTTTGGCTGCACCAGTGTACCGAATGCAGTCATTCCCATGAACGAGGACAGGTGTGCCGGGCAGGTGGGCTCAGGCAGGCGCAGGATGGCATCAACATTGGAGTGCAGCGGGCTGAGAGTCAGCGGTCAGACGGAAGCCCACGAACTCGATGGCGGACGCAGAAAAGGTGCATTCCTCAGCGTTCACCATGAGGTTATAGCGGGAGAGAACATCCAGCACCTTGGAGAGGCGGTCGTCGTGTAGGGCTGACGACACTCCATGAACCACGATGTCATCCAGGTACACGACCACGCCAGGGATGCCAGCAAAGATTGTGGCCACGATCGTCTGGAAACAGCTGGGGGCGGAGCTAAATCCGAAAGGCATGCACGTGTACCTGAAGACCCCCATGTGAGTGACAAGCGGTGAAGTTGCGGCTCTCTGGGTGCAGGGGAACCTGGAGGTAGCCCTGGTGGAGATCAAGCTTAGAGAAGACTGCTGAGCTATGAAACTTGGCTGAGAGCTCTTCTGTTATCCGGAATCACCGCCTTGTTCACCTGCCTGAGATCGATGCAGGGGCGTAGGCCTCCTGTCTTCTTCTCCGCCACCACCAGGTTGGAAATCCATGGTGATGCGTCCACCCGCTCAATGATGCCTGCGTCCAAGAGTTTTTGCAACTTGGCCGTGACCCCGTCATGCAGGGCGAGTGCAGCAAACGTAGAGGCTGGATGACTAGAGTCACAGCAGGATCCAGGAGCGGGTGGTGGTCAAAGGCAGTGAGGCAGCCCAGCCCAGCAAACAGTGAAGGCCAGCGTTGCAACCAGGGCGCGGTCACCGTCAGTATGGTGTCGCCCAAGCCGAGGGTACAAAATAGGTCGAACCCGAGGAGGTTGGTCCCATGGCAAGATACCTGAAAAGTTAATGCAGGGAGAGTCCTGGAGCCGTAGCGCACCGCAAAGTTGGCAGGACCAACCATGCCAATCTTAACTTGCCCATAGCCGTACAGGTCCTCCGCGCCTGGCTCAATCGTCAGTCCGGGAACGAGCCGATGGACCGTGGACACGTTCAAAAGAGACCTGGAGGCCACAGTGTCCAGCAGCAGTGGCAGGCACACACCATCCAGCTCCACTGTGCACCACTGAAACGGCTTTGCACTGGAATCTACAGAGTGGATGGTGGTGTGGCTAAAGGTAGTGGATGAGCGAGACCTGGGGCTGGCAGGAGCGGGTGCAGAGCGGCACACTCTGGAGAAGTGGTTTAATCTACCACATCGCTGGTACCTCTGTCCCATGGCCGGACAGGCAGGCATGCGTAGGGTGTGACAAAGAGCTGCAATTCCCACAGTGCTGATGTGGTGTGGCGCCCTGTCGCCCCGCGACGTTAACCTCGAGCTCGTCGGACGTAGCCTCGGAGAGCGGGGCCGTTAAAGCCACCATCTGAGCCAGCGGAGTGGGGTGGGAGGGGCTCTGGCCGGGACGCGAGCATGGCAGCCGACTCGAGCTTGAAGGCCATGTCCACCGCCTTAGATAGCGTTGTATCGTCCTGTGACATAAACAGCTTCTCACACAGCCTCGTGTCGGTCGTATGCTCCGCCAGCTGATCCCGAATCATCTCCTCTTCCAAGACGGCGAATTTACACAGGCTGGTCAACCCACGGAGATCGGCGACGTAATGGTGGACCCACTCACCGGGCTGCTGCTGGCTGACGCCGTACCATGGCGCTCTGTGGGGCCGCGAAATGTGCGGAGAGCAAGGCAACACAGTTGGCATACTTTGTCGCTGGCTGAGAGACCGGAAAATCCGTTGTCCCTTGGTGCCCAGGCAGTGAAAATAGCATCGCCCTTGGCCTTGCATCGCTAGCGTCGTGTCGCCCGACGGCTGCAATAAAAGTCTGACCACAGGACTGATGGCTCCCCGGAAAAAGCAAGAAACGGTGAAAGAGGTGATAAAGGAAGCTCCATCCTCGTCGCCAATGTTATGTTCACAAACACGCGGACAACGGCTACGTGCTCACTGTCATTTATTTTTCATCACACACACACTCAACGTTTTTCCGACCAACAAACAGTTTTACGGCAGTCACGTCACACTCTTGTACGTAAAGTCACATACTACAACGGCGTTTAAATACGTGCTGACTGCAGGGCGTGCCTCTGAGCAATGTACGTCACTGTGGGCAAGCGCGGGAAGTGCGGCAGCCAGCCTGTCACGAACGACGCAGGACCACCATGTCTAACACGGACTGTTTGTTTAGGGAATGCGAAAAGAGGAAAAAGGAGGCTAGAACACCAGCGAGCTGGTCAGTGAGCTCGTGTCATGGCGGAATCTTGTTATAGAGCGGCTCAGGCAAACACGAATCAGGTGGTAGGTGTGCGTGTGTCAAGGCAGACAACGAGCAGGCGTACCACTACACAGCATATCAGACAAACGGGAATCAGTTGGCAGGCGTACGTATGTCAAACAGATGATCAGCACTGATTAGCACGCGCAGTTCTGTATTGGCGACGGGCGAGGTCTAACAGGGCGAGAGTGGTGACATGACACAGCCGCACACGAGGGAAAAATGCACTGGCGTGGTGAAAGTGTTGGGACAGCGACAATGAGCGGGGTGTGCATCTGAGCAATGTGATTCACTAAGGACAAGCGCGGGGTGGGTGGCTGGCTCCCTTGCACGTAGGAAAAAAGCACTGCCATCCAGGTGTTGGGACAGCGGCAATGAGCCCTGATAGAGCGTTAACTCGAAGATAGGAGGAGTACCAACCGGTACAGAAGCAGGTACAATACACGTACAGAACAGTGTGGGAATGGTTATTAAGGGAATGGGAAAGGTTTATGTAGCGTAAAAGTATTGGGGATTGTTTAAAAAAACTTTAGTATTGTGTAATGGACCACAATGCAACAGCAAATTCATGCACAACCGTGACTTTGGTTTCACTATGCATGATGTTAGTCTCATATAGTATTTTTGAAGGTGGACACGTTACATTGCTTTGCAAGATAAACTCTTCTAATTGACTTGCAATGCATCCACGCACTGTAGTGGCCAACAAAATACACCATGTGTTGGAAATTTCAATACAATGGTGTTTAAATTTCTAAATCATACTTATACAGTAATCAACATCGCGGTTCGTTTATCACGATCTCACTGCATCGCAGATTATTTTTCCAAATTAAAAAAAATGTAAAAGTCAAAATAAATTGAGGAATTATGGCATAAAACTTGCCCACCCGCCAGTAGAAGGCAATGAGTGCCCACACAATTGCAGTGCGTACACTTGTACCTTTTTATAAATTTTTTTTTACAATAATAAGAGTTCTAAAAACATATTTACACTGTTGTACCTTGTTATAGAAAAATTGTTATAATAATAAAAGAGTTCTGAAAACATTTACAGTATGTATACTGGTACCTTGTTACAAAAAATTTATAATCATAAAAGTTGTTCTAAAAACATATTTACAGTATGTGTTCAGAATTCTCCATGTTATTCAGTCGTGCTTTGATTTGAGGTAGGGTCATTTATTTTGGAGGCCGTTTTCAGGTGATACCACTTCCTGTTTTACGTTTGTGTACATATGTCGGTTACAGTGGTACAGGAGTCATTCACGATGTAAGTGGGTCTATTAACAAGAGAAATGAACGATCACATGTGTCTAACCTTTAGAACAGTGTAGTATTGCTCCTGAAGTGAATTTTGAACTTTATGCGTATCTGTATGTTGCATGAGATGATCCACTAGTAGCAGTAAGACTATCAAACTATTTTTGCTGTACAGAGAAGCTTTAGTTTCAGTAATGTATAGGTACTTAGAAGATAGAAGGGCCAGTTGTCCGTGATCAGGGAGAGCTGAAGGGATGACCTTTTAGGGGAAACAAGCAGACTGAGACTCCAACTGCAGCTGTTACCCAAAGCCGTGACATCAGCTTCTTGTCAGGTATAAAAGCTACGGGCCTGACAGAGGGGGGGGGGAAACAAAGACAATTCACCACACTCCAAATGTTCGTTTACATTCCTTGATAGGTCCGTTTTCGCGTGTTAGCACGATGTGGAAGAAAGTGTTTACTTCTCTTGGGCCTGTAAACAAATTTTGTCCTTTGGTTTCAATGTTATACCTGAATAATCATAGTAAAAAATAAAGGTTTCTACTTCACGGATTTCACTGATCATGGGTTCTTTTTGGAACGTAACCCCAGCCAAGAACAAGGGATTACTGTATTACCGTATTGGCCTGAATATAAGACTGTGTTTTTTGCATTGAAATAAGACTGAATAAGTGGGGGTCGTCTTACATTCGGGGTCTAGACATACCCATTCACAACGCTAGAAGGCGCCAGATATCTTTAAAGCTAATGCTGAACTTAACTCCCCAGGCCAAAGCGAACCCCTGTCACAAAGAAGAAAAATAAAAATAGCGATAGAAGAAGAAAAATAAAAAAATAGCGGTAAGAAAGAAAAGAGAAGAAAATAAGAGAAGAGATAACAGAAAATGGAGAAAATGTTAGAAAGGTTCCTATGTTGATGTTAAAATGTTGGACAGTTACGTCACCGCGCCTTAAGTCTCGCGAGAGTTACCTCATCTTATCGCGATTGTTGGAGCTTGTGCGCAGCAGTAAGTTAAAAGTTGCTGGTGTCGACTGAGTGTGTTGCTATGATCGTGTGCGTCTTTGACACAAAGTGAGTATACACATTTCATTGTCACTACTGTCTACTGTTGTGCCGTTTGTCTGAATGTGGTTTGTTTTGTGTGTGCGCTGTTTGATTGATAGCTTCGTTGTGCTCCTTTAAATTTTGCTCGCATCGTACGTGTAGCCGTTAGGCAGCACCACGGCTACTAACGGTCGCCAGCAAATGTATTTTGCTGTCTCAATGACTTATGTGTGGTGTGTTGCCGAGAGTATTTCATTTATGGTTATTTAGTATAGCGCAGGGGTCAAACACGGTGCCCGCGGGCACTAGGTCGCCCGTGAGGACCGCATGAGTCGCCCGCAGGACTGTTCTAAAATTAGCTCAAATAGCGGCACTTGTCAGTGAGCTGCATCTATCTATTTTACAGTCAAACCTCGGTTTTCGAATGTCCTGGTTCTCGAACAAATCGGAATTTGAACAAAAAATTCGAGAATTTTTTGCTTCGGTTGTCGAACAAAATTCGGAGGTCGAACCTCGCGAGATGAGCCGGGAGGACCCGGGAAAACCCGACCACGCGGCCCGGATGCCGACTGACTTCGTTGTTATTGTATTCTCGTTACTTTGAGGATTGTATTAACCCCTAATCATGCCTCCAAAGAAAGCAAGTGGGAGCAGTAAAGCCATCCTAAAACACAAAGACGCTCTTAAAGCAATGCGACAGTGAGTGCCCGGCGCGCTGCGGTTGTGCGATCGGACCAAATTAAGCTCCCTGCGCACTGAGGTCCACTTAAATTTTGGAAAGTAAAGGACTTTAAAAATATTTTCAAAATTTTAGGGACGGCTTTGTCACAATAATGCCACCAGCGTGATACAGTTGCGTGGTCGGCGACGCGCTACTGTTGCGCGTTCGGCGGTGCGCAGCAGCTGCGCGATAGGACAAAATTAAGCTCCCTGCGCACTTAGATCCACTTAAATTTTGGAAAGTACATCAGGACTTTAAAAATATTTTCTAAATTTCAGTGACGGCTCTGTCACAATTATGCGATCAGCGCGGTGCTGTTGCGCAGTGGGCGACGCGTTACGGTTGCGCGTTCGGCGGTGTGCTGCAGTTGCACAATCGGACAAATATGCGCAAATGAAAAAATGCTTAAAAAAGTCATTTTTTTTTTTTTTGTCTTGAAACGGATTACATTTTTTTCCATTATTTGTAATGGCAAAAATGGATTCGGTATTCGACCGATTCGCTTCTCGAAACGCCTTCTGGAACGGATTGTGGTCAAAAACCAAGGTTGGACTGTATTTTTACTATTCTTGTTAAAATAACACTTACATGTGAACTGGAAATGACAATAATAACACATAGTGAAAGCCAAATTGAGCAAATTGGCTATTTCAGAAGTGTGTGTCAAACTGGTAGCCTTTTGCCTTAATTAGTACCCAGGAAGTAGCTCTCGGTTTAAGAAAGGTTGGTGACCCTTGATATAGCGGAACCGTTACGCAGTTAGTTATGTAATGTGTGTTGTGTAACATCAGAAGTTGAGCGTTGACTTACTGTCTACTATTTCTGTCTGTTGCAGAACCACACACCCTTCAAACCCTTCACACGCTTTGCACAAGAATCACACACACAAGAATCCATTCACACACCCAAAGACTCACCCATGTACACTACACACACCTGCTCTCACATCCTTACGACCAAAGGTGTGCCGATACCCTTTTGCCAGTTTGCCTGTATGCCCCTATGAGCCACAGTGCCTGTTACCTTTTTGCCATTAATTCACTAAAGCAATCAAAACTGAACCACATTTTCCCTCCTGTGTTCTGACCAACACCCGAGGGTGAAAAGAGCATAACCATCCGAGCCAACCCCCTATACCAGGAGTCAGGAACCTATGGCTCGCGAGCCAATATGGCTCTTTTGGTGACGTTATTAAAAACAATACATTACTGCACTCAAAAAATCGTTGGTCTTAATCAAAATACATGCATTTAATTGTATCTAGCCTATTGTTTTTTTTTTTTAAATGGTATGGCTCTCACGGGAAATTATTTGTAAAAAATGGGCATGTATGGTATTTTGGCAGCTGATCAGGGTATACTTACTGGGTCAATTTTTGCTGACCTTACAAAAGCGTTTGACCTAGTTGACTGTTACTTATTGTTGGATAAGTTATATGCTGTGGGTCTGTCTCAGCATGCTCTATTGTGGTTTGTTATTTACATTTCCGAAAACAATATCTCTTTAAGTTAGATTTATTAGTTCTCCCGAGAGGTGATCCTCGAGGCTGAACCCTGGGTCCTCTTCTTTTTTTTTTTTTTGTCATTAATGACCTTTCCTGTATTTTTCCAGATTGAGTTGAGTTATATGCTGATGACACCATTATTCACACTTAAAACCACCTGTTACCAGCCGGTATTCTCTGTCACTCCATCACCATGGATACCTGTCACAGCCACACCCCTTCCATTAAGTCAATCACACACCCCTGTTCCTGGTCGTTAACCAGTTCCGATTTAAACACCACACCGCAGTCACTCCCTTGTCAATTCGTCCCTGTCTGTTCCTGCACCTTGTGCTATGTTCTCAGTCTGACTCCTAGTTGCCGACCCAATCCGTGTACTGATCGACAAAGCCCGACTGCTGCCTGCCCTGACCCACCAAGCCCGTACGCCACCTGTCTTGATCTTCCGCCCGTCCGCGGACCATGCACGAACGCCGCCTACCCTGACCCAACGCACGATTACCGACCACGTCTAAGTCTCGTCCCGGAACTTCCCCGAGCCCGAGTTCCCTTCCTCCTTCTAAAAAATAGTGTGTCGCACTCATCAATCATTACAGCATGACTTTAACATCCTTCAGTCGTGACGTTTTGAAAATTAATTACTACTGAACCAAAGTAAAAACGTGTCATGATTTATGGACTAATAAAAAAAACCAACTTCTGGGTTAAATTCTTTCCTTTACACATAATCAGGGATGATATATATATATATATATATATATATATATATATATATATATATATATATATATATATATATATATATACCGTAATTTTCGGACTATAAGTCGCGTTTTTTTCATAGTTTGGGTGGGGGGGGCGACTTATACTCAGGAGCGACTTATGTTTTTTTTCACAAATTTTTACTTGATCATTAACACATCACTTACAAGTATAGTTGACCACTTCACATGTTATTTCTAGTATAGTTGATCACTTCACATGCTTTTATATCTTTATCTTGAACATATTCAAAACGTAAAAAATAGAGGAAAAAATCAAATAAAGCAATTAACACTTTAAAGCGCCATATCCAAGTCCACTGTCTGCTGTATGCACACTTGCTCCATTTTTGCTCCTCTTATATTTATTATGTTATTTGTTTATTTATTATTTATTCATCACTCTTATTTATCCATTGTTTGTGCCTTCTTGTTTTTTTTGTGTTGTTTACTTGTATGCATATTGTGTACTATGTCTTGTCACCATGGGATAGTGGAAACATAATTTCGATCTCTTTGTGTGTCTTGGCATATGAAGAAATCGACAATAAAGCAGACTTTGACTTTGATGAAACAACCAAATAAACAAAACAAAAAAATTACATCTGATAAAAATATATATTTTCAGACGAAACTGGATGAGGGCGCTCTAAATGGGAAGTGCTTAAGAAAAATGGCACCAAAAAGAAACTCATATTTTGCAGGTAACAAACTTCAAGTTGTAAAATATGCAGCCGAAAACAGTAATCGAGCAGCAGAAAAAAAGTTTGGAGAACCGTGATGTACCAAAGCATTACTGTAATTTGAATTTCAAGTGACGTCAGTGGCACGGCGCGGCGCGGTGTGGCGCGGCGGTTGTTTCCATAAAGGACAAACGTACCCACGTACGTACTACCGGCATCATTAGCGGCTTTGTTTCTAAGTGACACGGAGGACGCAGAGATTGAAGGAATTAAGGATTTGGAGTGACATAGAAGGTTTGAAAAACTATTATGGCTTTTACGGACGCCCGGTCCTACTCTACTGAGCTCTTGTTCACCTCCGTGGATCGAAGTCGGGGGCCGGCGCTCGGCCGGGTGGCTGTCCGCGGACGGTGCATGGGGCTCGGACCTGGCTTCTACGCACGCCCGGTACTATTGTATGGAGCTCTCTTCCATATCGGTGACTGGAAGTCCACGCCTCCACACGCTTGGAAGTTTGTTTTGTTAACTAAAGAGCCGTTTACCAAACCCACATCTTTCCTTATACTTTGTTAACGCTACAATCTAGTTATATAGTAGATCTGTGGAATAACAACGAGGCTGACGTCAGGACGCACGCGCGGCGTTGTTGACAAAGGACGAGGAATTTGATGGATGGATTTAATGATTTAAAGTGCACGGATGGTTTGATAATATTGCTTATATAATTGTTATTTGAAATATAATTTATATATCATTATAAGGGCCTGTGGAATATTTTGAATTGCAAGCGCCGTCAGCCGCGCGCACCCATTGTTGACAAAGAACGGTCGATGGATTTAATGAATTGGAGTGACACTGATGGTTTTATAAACGTGTTATTTATGTAATAGTTCTCTTTAATAACTCTTTAATAACTTTAATATGTTACGTCAGGCCCATTCTCAGCTCTTCGTTTGTGTTTGTCACTTTAGCATACCTATCGTTTAGCCTGTTGTTGCTATCGTATCGAACGATCGATGGATTTAATGAATTGGAGTGACACAGATGGTTTTATAAACATGTTATTTATGTAATAGTTGTCTTTAATAACTCTATATGTTATGTCAGGCCCGTTCTCAGCTCTTTGTTTGTGTTTGTCACTTTAGCATACCTATCGTTTAGCCCAGGTATGGGCAAACTACGGCCCGCGGGCCACATCCGGCCCATGGGACCGTTTAATCCGGCCCGCCAACCCTGAATAAATTGTATTATTAAACATTTTTTGGGGTCGTTTTGCCTGCAATGACTGCGTTTCCCCAGTAGATGGGGCACCGCTCGCCTGCGCATTTACTACCGGAAGCCGTGTCAGAAAGCTCGGTGCACACTCACAAGTGCGTGTACGTACTCAGTAGTACGGACACGGCGCACTCGCGCTCTATTTGTATCAGTGCTGAATTTAGAGCGTGGGCTGTGACGACAGCATTCTTGTAATTCGCGCGCCGAGCTTTCAGATACAGTTTTACGCTAAAGCCACCCACAAACCTTCCCCTGGAATCCTTCCATTAAAATGAATCGCCCAAGGAAAAGCAAGGTGGACACTGAGTGCCGAGTGTTTAAAAAAGAGTGGACAATTTGGCTTGATGTATGCGACGTGACGTTCAGCCACATGAACATCAACATCAACCCGTCACAGATCTAGGTAAACGGACCAACACCTCGGATATCTCCTAAGAATTGCCACAACAAATTTTACTCCAGACTATGACGCACTAGCAAAAAAAGGGAGACCAACACTGAAAATTAAGGGAAGGCTCTCAAGTTTGTTGTAAAAAAATGCATTTTGAATATGATTTGTACAAATAGCAGGGATTGAAACTAGTGACCATTCTCATTTTCAAACAATGCAGGATACTCAAGGACATTGATGCACCACCTGTTTGCGACTAATCTTAACCTGTAAAGTTCTTAAGGCTTACTTTGAGGAAGTGTTTCCCGTTTCCTCACCTCTTTTACCAGGTGTTTGTGAGTTAAAATTCTGCTCTGAATTTCAGATACCCCTCACCATGTTGCGGTTTTGATTACTTTATTTGGATGTATGCTTTCACCGATTCTTCAAGATGATATATTTGGTCGTAATGTTTGCCGTTTGATGTGATCTCATAAGATAAACATCTTTCATTAATCTGACCTGCAGGCAGTGAAGTGATGGAGACTGTTATTCATAATAACAGTGTCGTATTTTATGAGAATCACTGATAGCAGTTTTATGGTGAATTTTCTTTTTTTTTAATGCTGTTAATAAATGCATTTGTTTTCAAAAAACCTTTTTTGAATATCCATGCTTTACTACCTACTAAAGGCCAAAACCTTTTATGCAATGACCTTTACAGGTCGTTTATATTACTTCACACAAACACTACATCCATCTACTCCTGGTTCGGCCCTCCGGTCCAAATTTAGAACCCACTTCGGCCCGCAAGTCAAAAAGTTTGCCCACCCCTGGTTTATCCTGTTGTTGCTTGTTCATGACTGTTCTTGGTGTGGGATTTTGTCGAATAAATTGCCCCCCAAAATGCGATTTATACTCCGAAAATTACGGTATAACAAATTTTTATATATATATATGTGTGTGCGCATGCCGTTGTGGTGGGCGGGATGCTCGTGAGTCGCCGAGGCTAACGTTGCCCAGGCAGCTGGCTGGCCGCTCCTCCCCATATATAAAAAAATACGGATTTACACGATTCACGAAGATACAGTCGACGGAAAAAAACACGGAAATCCGCGGATCCATGGAAAATTCTCATCCCTGCATAATGATAGTAGACCTATTCAGAATCTTGATGAATGTAACTACTTGACTCAACACTGACCTTTAAACCACATATTGAATGTTTTGAAGAAAATTAATTTTGGTGCTGGTGTTTTGTTTCGGTTGAAGCACTAGTTTACATTTAATGTCAGAAAAAAAGATCTGTCTGCTCTGGACAACCTTGCTTATATTTGATAAAAATGTGCTCCAAGTTGCATTGTCAACTGGTAAAACTTACTTCAGCGCTTGGATGCTTTTCTGAATTACTATTTAATGTTTGCATGGTGTGATTGTGAGCACCCTGGCCTCTAATTCTAGGAATACAAGTTCAAGTAATGGTGGAACCTCGAATTTGTAATAATTTACCTGGAAAAAACATTTGGAAATTCCAATTCAGTACTTTGTCTACAGCCCTATTAGTGAGTAAGGCCTGCCTCCACTAATTTTGTTAATTTAGTGAAGCGCGCCTTATACGTCATGCTCAGAAAAGTTCTACTCCTCCTGGCTTATTGACAGGGTTCCATGGTGTAATGGTGAGCACTCTGAATCCAGCAATCTGAGTTCAAGTCTCGGTGAGACCGCAATTATTTTGTTATTGTGCAGGGAGAACGTTGCAAAATGGTAGCTTGTGTACTGCCCCATGAAACCATATGCCTTGCCAAACCTCAAGGTTCCATGGTGTAATGGTTAGCACTCTGGACTCTGAATCCATGACCTGAGTTCAAGTCTCGGAGGGACCTCAAATATTTGGTCATATACCGAGGAAAAAGAATACATTTGCTCCGGTGCTGCCCAATGAAACCATATGCCTCCCTTTGACTGGGCCTGAGAACTCTGAATCCAGCGATCGGAATTCAAGTCCCGTGGGTCCTCAAATAGTTTGTCATTTAGCTGGAAAAAAAATTGCAAAATGGTAGCTTGTGTGCTGCCCAAAGGAAACAATCATCCCATCACAAATTTGCTAAATCAATGATGACAGCATGTGTAACAAATACGAAGTACCTAATTCGCCATGAGGCAATACTAGACGTTGTTTGTGATGGCATTTGGCTTGCACCTCAGCTGAAGAAATTGGTGGTAGGCTTGGAAAATTCTTTCTTTGTGAGGCACCATAGTGTGTGTGCTTCAAAATGGATGCACTTCAAACTTAGGTCATTTGTATTCTATAAATTCACCAGTAGGTGGCAAAAAACATACACACTATCCTTTTAACAGCATTTCCATTTGTTTTTAATGGACCTCTAATGCGCCGATACTCTAACGTGACTGGGGCTGGGATGGGCCTCTTATAGCTGCTCTAGTTATAAACAAACCTCCGTCATGGCGGGCCTCTTCTTCCATTTCCTTTCTAGACACCTACAGGCCAGCTCCACCATGTCCATGTTCCCAGCCAGCTCTGTGGGATCCCCTGCTGATGCCAAAAAATAGGTCAAAAGAGACTCTACGAGATCAGAGGGTAGCCCAACAGGAAAACACTGACCAGTGATTAGTCGCCGATCCAGCTGTTTACTCCAGGCCGCTGTGTAAGAATCTGCCGGGTCTTCCTGAACCTCCTGGATTACGTCCTTCTGCGGAACCACAGGAATATTTCTGAGTGTCTGTACGCTCACACGTGAGCTTTGTAGGAGTAAAGAGTTCAAACCAGGTAAATATCTCCCAACTTCTTGTTTTCCTCCAGAGCTCGCCGACCTGTCAGTACCTCCAACAACACCTGCAACACACACATGCACACGCGCACACACAATGTGAGGATCTGTATCATGCTGCCTTGAGGAACAGGAGACAAATGCAAAAAAATGACCAGTTCCGGGATGGTGACGAGACTGCATACAGACAGGAGGTGGAGCGGCTGGTCCACTGGTGCAGCCAAAACCACCTGGAGTTGAACCCGCTCAAGACCATGGAGATGACAGTGGACTTCAGGCGAGACCCTTCACCACTTTCCCCCCTCACTATCCACAGTAATACTATTCTCTCCACAGACACCTTCAAGTTCTTGGGATCCACAATCTCTCAGGACCTGAAATGGACCAGCCACATAGACTCTGTCCAGAAGAAGGCCCAGCAGAGGTTGTAGTTTCTGTGATAGCTCAGTAAGTTCAACCTGCCACAGGAGCTGCTGAAGACCTTCTATACTGCCATCATCCAGTCCATCCTCTGCACCTCCATCACTGTCTGGTTTGGATCAGCCACCAAACATGACAAGCACAGACTGCAACGGACAATCAGGACTGCAGAAAAGATCATCGGGACCAACCTCCCATCTATCAGGGACTTGTACCTGTCCAGGACCAGGAAACGTGCAAGTAACATCTCTACAGACTCTTCTCACCCAGGTTGCAGTCTGTTTGAACTACTCCCCTCCGGACGGCGGTACAGAGCGCTGTACGTCAAAACCAGCAGACATAGAGACAGGTTCTTCCCCCAGGCTGTCGCTCTGATGAACTCACACCATTCTTAGAGTCTCAGAGACATTGCTGTGCAATAACATCCTACTCCCGACACTTCATCTTTGAATTGTTTATATTATTTGTACTATGTGTCCTCTCTGCATCCATTGCAGTCTGGTCATCCTGGATGAGGGATCCTACCATCTGTGGTCTCTTCTCAAGGTTTCTCATTTCCCCTAGTAGGAGTTTTAAGTTTTTCCTTGCCCTCCTGGGAGTTTAAGATCAGGGAATATTTGAGAATAATTGTCAATTTTTGCACATGTCCTGAATGTTGTTAGCTACATAAATGTTGTACAGAGAACAAGATGTACCGGAATCAAATTCCTTGTTTGGCATGCTCAAACTTGGCAAATAAAAATTTAATTGACTTGATTAAAGCAGTGGTTCTGAACCTTGTTGGAGGTACCGAACCCCACCAGTTTCATATTTCATATTCACCAAAATTTTTTTTTTAAATCAAGACATAGATGTTTTTTACTGCTGCACAAAATGAGCCGTGCATGAACATCACCTTGTTCAAAGAACAAATCCAACACAATGCATGAACTCACAACAAATTACATACTGGCAAATCAGAATTTACACGATAAATCAGGTTTGTTCGGACCTTCTCAGTGGAGGCTTTGTCGAACCCCTGACACCGACTCACGGAACTCCTAGGGTTCAATCGTACCCAGGTTAAGAACCACTGAGCTAAAGTAATGAATATTTTAGGGACTCACAACACCAAAGCTGTAGACATCCACCGGTGTCCCTGGCTGTCCATCCCTCATGTACTCCTCTGGCAGGTATGCCAGTGTTCCCCTCACTTTGGACTTTTGGCCCAGTGTGGTCGTCTTGGACACCAGACGGTTCGACGAGTTTGGAGACACAAAGCGAGCCAAGCCAAAGTCAGCAAGCTTTGCTACCAGATGGCGGTCTAAAAGGATGTTTGAACTGCAACAAGAAGTGGAAGCAATGGAGAACCAAGTGAGCTACTTGATGTGACCATATGGCTGGATCTCTTGAAGTATGGTCTAATTCTATGTTCAAATGCTGACTCTCTTCAAGGGTAATTATTTTCTTCCCTTGAGAAACAATTGTCCGATTTAACTGCTTACAATATTGCCGACATAGTGCAGAGAAATAATAAACAACTTGACTGAGATTTGCGCTGTCGTTTTTGTGTGAATCTATTTTGAGAGGTGGAAATTGGCCTGGTGACCAATTCCAGTTTATAACATGTCAATACAGTCATTCATTAAGATCTCTTTCTACCCTTAAAAAGCATTAGCTTCAAAAACAGCTGTTACCAATAAACGAGTACAATATCAATACAACACAATACCATTTAATCGAGGCCCACCTTGTCAGAAAGTCATGTCATGTCATCATTAAAGAATAGGTTTTGCTCGTCACCTCATTGATTCCACAAGGTGGCACTCACTATCTACTACTGTAATAAACCTTGGGGCACACTGAAAGATTTTAAAATTGTCAGCTGATTTAAATTATGAGAGAGCCCACATGGGATGCAAACAATTAAGGGTATAACAGTTTTGAACATACCATTTACGTATGTATAGTGAACACGGCTGGTAAGATTATTGGTGCTTCACTCCCCTCCCTGAAGGGCATTTACGCCTCCCATCTCGCCCGCAAGGCGACCACGATTGTGAGTGATGTGAGTCACCCCGCTCACTCTTTGTTTGATCTTCTACCCTCTGGAAAGAGGTACAGGAGCCTGCGCTCCTGCACCGCCAGACTCACCAGCAGCTTCATTCTCCAGGCTTTTAGGATCCTGAACTCTCTTCCCCCTTCTGCGTAGCGTCCTGTACTTATTTATTGTGTTATTTGTTTATTTATTATTTATTCATCACTCTTATTTATTCATTGATTGTGCCTTCTTGTTTTATTTTTCTTGTGTTGTTTACTTGTATGTACATTGTGAACTATGTCTTGTCACCATGGGATAGTGGGAACGTAATTTCAATCGATCTCTGTGTGTTTTGGCACGTGAAGACATTGACAATAAAGCAGACTTTGACTTTTGACTTTGTTGTGCAGCCACATGGCAAGAGCAACGCATCACACGAAGGGATTTTATTCATGAACACATTGGACGGGAAATCTCGCAAAACCTTAATCCATTTATGACAGGAGCGTTTCAAGCGCTAGAGCCAGTGTCATGTTGCGCATTTCTTCCTTTAAGACTGTGAACGCATCATTTTGTTTTCCTTGACTAACTCTCTCTCTCTCGTAGCCAAAGAAATGCATCAGAACACGTAACAGCGCTGTTGGCTCGTAGAATCTGCAGGAATATTTTTCGAGCGTGGTAGCTGTAGGAATTTCAATGTTAGTGACATGCTTGAGTAGTTCGAACCAGGGAAACCATTAGATCAGGTTTGTGGCTAAAAATATGTTTGGGTACAATAGGGACAACGAAGAAGAAGATTTTGAAGGCTTCTAGTCAGAATTTTAATGTAGGCGCATTTCAAACGCACCTGTCCCGTGGGGAAAAAGGTAGAACTTTTAAAAAAATTATATTGAATGTTTACAGACATAAACTCAGGTTTGTGTGAACGCAACAAGTGTAAGATCTCAAATGTTTTTGGAATAATGTTTCTGCTACAGGGGCTGAGCTATCAATTATTAAGTATAATAATATTAAGTGTTGACAATATTGTTGAATTTTCAGTAACACTTCAGGTTTTCACGAGTGCTTCTAAAGTTGCCCTTAGGTTTTATGAGAGTGTTTTACCAAGCGCTTTAGGGCTTTAAACGTGAGTAAACAAACATGGCGGACAAAAAAACATCAGTTTTTGGTTTGCTTTTAGCAGAAAAAAAGTGTCCTAAAAAGAAAAGACGTTGGTCAAAGGACTGGAGACAGCGCAAGCACTGACTTTCTGTTGCGCTATGACTGTTTTCATTCTCCATCCCACTTCCTCGCCACCTCATCACATTGCTTTCCGATTGGCTGCGCGTCACTGTCAACCGAGTGTGTAGTCTTTTTCCTCGTGGGACATCCCACAGTCTGAAGTCGGGCCAAAAAAAACGTAAAATATTTTTTCACACTAGCTCATCTGCAGCCATTTAGCAAATTTTATGATCTACCGTGCCTCCAAAGTAATGTCTTATGTAATTACTAGAGTATATTTCTGAAATTAACGCTTTGAATAAAATGCTATGGTAAGTGTGTCATGTATATGATGAACACAAGATATACAAACTTCACATGTATTTAGCATGTATGTGTTATGTGCAAGTTTACATCAGCTAGGAACTTGGCAGGTATTTAGTGTGCCTGTTTCACAAATGCTTGCCATTGCCAATATGTACTTTATGTATAGTAAACTAGTAAATGGTAATAGTTTTGGTAATTTGTCCCAGTTTTCAACTGATGTGTTTGTATCAATGTAATAAAGCAGTTCAAGTGCAGAAATAATTGATTTTGAGAAAAAAACAAAACAAGAAAGGAAGTCTGGATAAACTTTGTACTTAATAAAGTTATCATATTATCCATTATTAATAATAATGACAGTACGAATAATTAATTACACAAAATTCTATGATAATGTTATATTTTCCCAGCTCTTTTGTCTTTAATGCTCACTATGCTATCAGTAACTACCAGAAGACTGCTTATTCTCAATTGAACCATTTAATGGATGCCATAGAGATCAAGATAGAGCCATGGAGCCTTTTCTGCGAGATTGCAGAAGAAGGTCTAATGCCCACCTCCAGGAGTCCTACTTAGTATATACCGTATTGGCCCAAATATAAGACGATGTTTTTTGCATTGAAATAAGACTGAAAACGTGGGGGTCGTCTTACATTTGAGGTCTAGACATGAGACCCATTCACTTGTGCGCAGCGGTAAGTTAAAGGTTGCTGGTATTGACTGAGTATGTTGCTGTGATCGTGTGCATCTTTGACACAAAGTGAGTATATACATTTCATTGTTACTACTGTCCACTGTTAGACTTCACTTTGATGGTTAATGCAGTTATTGCAATTTTGTTGTTTTATCACTATTTACATTTCAAAAACCAGAAGCCATTCATTTACAAATGTGATTGCACTTTAGTTTACACATTTAAATGTTTAGATATTAAAATGTGATAGACAGTTTTTGCATGGTTTGAATGAGGCCAAATAACATGCTTTTTCTCTCGAATATATTGTTATAATCATTTCTTTCAGATGTAATCATTGTCTGTATAAAAATTAAATTTGGTGTTCAAAAAGTCTTTTTTTCAAACTTGAGTCTTGAAAAAGAGGGGGTCGTCTTATCATCAGGGTCGTCTTATATTCGGGCCAATACGGTACTCTTGACCTACAAGGGGGCGACTGCCTAGCCTGTGTGATAATGTGTGACCTCGCAGTCTGAACTGAAATCAACTCATATGTATGTGCAAAGAGAAGGGAAGGCCAGCGAAAAGCAAGAAAAGATAAGGGGCATAGCTCAAGCTACCTATCTAATCATGTGTGGCAAAGAGGCCTATTCTAATACTAACAACAATAAAAACAGATGGACATTTTTGTTACTCGAGTTTATCAATTATCACACAACCCCTGTATTATGATGACGGTGGCAAAATAACGCTCAATTCTCAATTAAGGACTCTGAGTGGACTAAAGAATAAATAAAGCACAGTTGTGTGAATTTTTCTGGTTATTCTGGATATGCAATTAATTATTTCCAATAATAATAATTGTGTTTTTTGTGTTGTGTCAACCTTTTCACATCTCCGTGGATTACAGGCGTGTGTTCCTCTGGAGGAAAGTGAAGGTACTGCAATGCTGCTGATGCCTCATGAACAATGCGGACCCTCAGATCCCATGTGAGAGCAGAAGACACCTAAACACACACGCAGACATCTCTATGCATGTTTGTGTGTGTGTGTGTGTGTGTGCGTGTGCGTGTGTGTATGCATGGATTACGCTGTGCAGTTGATCTTCCAGTGATCGTTTTTCCATGTAGCTGTAGATGAGACAAACACTTGGTCCTTGACAGAATCCAAGCAGGTCTACAATGTTCGGGTGTCTGAACCTGAACCACAAAATGGAATCACATATTTTGCACAGGAACACATGCGTTGTTTTAAGCGTGTGCACTTGAGGACACTCACTTTGAGAGTTTTTCCACTTCCGTGTTGAAGCTCTCCTTAAGCATGTTGAAGTCGTGCACACAGTCCTATCAACAAGACTGTGTTTGCATCATCCAATTATTAGATCAAATCATTATCAAAGTCAAACATTGTAAGAGGATGTAAATTGTTAAGTGGACTGTTACCTTAGAATAAGAAACAAAAATTTTGCCCAAAAATAGGCCTTTGACTTCAAGTTATGACACAAATGTCCAAATGTTTCTTTGCTTTTATACTCTTTTTTTCATTTAATTGTGTATGCTATTTTGTGTTTGTACGGCGACCTTGAGTGCCTTGAAAGGCGCCTTATAAATAAAATGTATTATTATTATTATTATTATTTGGTATGGAAGTACACAAATGAGATCACATCTTTCAATGGGAAACATTTATTTTTTCAAAACAGCCACCAATTTGCCAAAGATACTCTGGCGCATGTCTTTGCTTCTGTTACTGCTACAATGACACATTTGCTGTCAAAGTATACATTTTGTGGTCAAGGAATCCAATAAAATTGATTTCAAGTTTCATGAATGAACAGAAACTTTCAACAAGTATTAAAGCTACTTAAGCTACTTCGATATACTAGTCATCGAAGGCCTGGCCAACCCGCGGCTCCCAAGCTGCATGCGGCTCTTTGCCTGGTTTCATGCGGCTCTTTTACGTTCATATAAACATTTGTGTTTGTGGGTGTTTTTTGTGCATGTTCGCTGCGCTTGAGTTCAATATGGTATTTTCGTAGTAGGAGGGGCAAACCCATTCGAGTAAACAATTAGTGTCAATTTCGCTCTCAAAATGGCAGGGAAAAAATGTACAGCTAAACGAAAATATGAAGATGAACACAGGACGTTTTTAACAGAGTGGGAAAGTGTATATTCTTTTGTTGAACGTAATGGCAAGCCATTCTGCCTGATATGTCAGACGGCATTAGCGCATTTCAAAGCTTCAAACCTTAAGCGCCACTTCAGCTCACTCTATGCTAACATCGATAAGGACTTTCCAAACGGGACTGAATTCCGCAAGCTCAAGTTGGACACTGAAAAGTCAGGCAGAAAAACAGGTACAGTTTTTCCCCAAAATTACGAAGCGCTCAGAGACTGTCACACTTGCATCGCATCAACTGGCTTGGAACATTGCACGGGCTAAAAAGCCATACAAGGAAGGGGAGTTCGTTAAAAAATGCCTCAGTGACATTGTTGAAATCTTGTCTCCTGAAAATGACAAACTAAAACGAATGGTATTAGACATCCAACTGTCCCGCCACACTGTTGAACACAGAATATCGAACATTAACAGAAATGCCAGAAGTCGCACTAAGCAACATGCATAGTACCGTATTTTTCGCACTGGATTATAAAGCGCACCCTCATAGAATTTTTTATTTTAGAAATGGTTGTACTATGTTCATCTTGTTTTCAATTGTCAATTATTTTACTGGTTCTTTTATCACAAGCAAATTATTTAGGTTTCATTACCTGACATGTTTCGGCTATCACTTCCGCCTTCATCAGAGTCATCTGATGAAGGTGGAAGTGATAGCCGAAACACTCTGATGAAGGCGGAAGTGATAGCCAAAACATGTCAGGTAATGAAACCTAAATAATTTGTTTGTGATAAAAGAACCAGTAAAATAATATTTTAGAAATTATTTCATATATAGGGCGCACCGGATTAAAAGGCGCATAAAATAGAAGCTATACTGCAAGAAACTGAGGTTGACTAGGGTTGCGGTATGCATCCTCTAGTCAATAACTAATGAGCCCTCTGTAAACAATCGCGTTTCTCAAACTATCTCCAATAAAATGATCGGAACTGACTAAAGTTCAATCTAACACATTGGTACTGCTTACTTATGTTTCCCTTCTATATCGATCCGTAAATTTACTCAAAACTTTAACGGAGCAGCCTATTTTGAAATGTTTGTGTGTGTGTGAGACAGTGCACACAATGTTCATTGTTGAAAATGACTGGCCTGTGATCAATTTCTGTCATCATGTTGGCGTGTGACATGATAATGTCACACAATAAATTTGGCTGAGCAGAGTTGTGTGTGTGTGTGTGTGTGTGTGTGTGTGTGTGTGTGTGTGTGTGTGTGTGTGTGTGTGTGTGTGTGTGTGTGTGTGTGTGAGAGAGAGAGAGAGAGAGGGAGAGGGAGAGAGAGGGAGGAAGGCATGGCGTGATGTTCATGTGTGCCCATGTGTATGATGTGGCTCTTTGCGGTAACACAGTAAAAAAATGTGGCTCTTAGTCTGACTGGTTGGCCATTCTTATATATTTCAACCAATAAAGAGCAAACTAGTTCCCACAACAACTCATCCCATCCGAACCTAGGGCTAAGTGAGCTGTGGCAGGTGCTCTTGTCAGAGGTCACATTTTGAGGTACGTGTAAGTTTTTTTAATATGTTATATATTTTATATATATATTTTTTATATAATAAATAACTCGCTACCCCTCCGTGAGTCGTCACCTTATCGTGGTGGAGGGGTTTGCGCGCCCCTATGATCCTAGGAGCCATGTTGTCGGGGGCTTCATGCCCCTGGTAGGGTCACCCATGGCAAACGGGTCCTAGGTGAGGGCCCAGACAAAGCACGGCTCACCCAAGCCCCTTATGACGAAAAACACAAATGGACTTTGTTTTCCCTCGCCCGGACGCGGGTCACCGGGGCCTCCCTCTGGAGCCAGGCCTGGAGGCGGGGCTCGAAGGCGAGCGTCTGGTGGCCGGGCCTTCGCCCATGGGGCCCGGCCGGGCATAGCCCGAAATGGAAACGTTCCCCCTTCCCATGGGCTCACCTGTGGGAGGGGCCGAAGGGGTCGGGTGCAATGTGAGCTGGGCGGCGGCCAAAGGCAGGGAACTTGGCAGTCTGATTCCCGGCTGCAGAAGCTGGCTCTTGGGACATGGAATGTCACCTCTCTGGCTGGAAAGGAGCCCGAGCTGGTGTGCAAGGCAGAAAAATTCCGACTAGATATAGTCGGACTAGCCTCCACGCACAGTTTGGGTTCCGGTACAAGCCCTCTTGAGAGGGGCTGGACTCTCTTCCACTCTGGAGTTGCCCACGGTGAGAGGCGTCGAGCAGGTGTGGGTATACTTATTGCCCCCCGGCTGGGCGCCTGCACATTGGGGTTCACCCCGGTGAACGAGAGGGTAGCCTCCCTCCGCCTTCGGGTGGGGGGACGGGTCCTGACTGTTGTTTGTGTCTATGCACCAAACGGCAGCTCAGAGTACCCACCCTTCTTGGGGTCCCTGGAGGAAGTGCTGGAGAGCGCTCCTTCTGGGGACTCCATCGTTCTACTGGGTGACTTCAATGCTCACGTGGGCAATGACAGTGAGACCTGGAAGGGCGTGATTGGGAGGAACGGCCCCCCCGATCTGAACCCGAGCGGTGTTCTATTGTTGGACTTCTGTGCTCGACACGGATTTTCAATAATGAACACCATGTTCAAGCATAAGGGTGTCCATGTGTGCACTTGGCACCAGGACACCCGAGGCCACAGTTCGATGATCGACTTTGTAGTCGTGTCGTCGGATTTGCGGCTGCATGATTTGGACACTCGGGTGAAGAGAGGGACGGAGCTGTCAACTGATCACCACCTGGTGGTGGGTTGGCTCCGATGGTGGGGGAAGATGCCGGTCCGACCTGGCAGACCCAAACGCTCTGTGAGGGTCTGCTGGGAACGTCTGGCAGAATCTCCTGTCAGGAAGAGCTTCAACTCCCACCTCCGGCAGAGCTTTTCCCACGTCCCGGGGGAGGCGGGGGACATTGAGTCTGAGTGGACCATGTTCCGCGCCTCCATTGTTGAGGCGGCCGACCGGAGCTGTGGCCGTAAGGTCGTTGGTGCCTGTCGTGGCGGCAATCCCCGAACCCGCTGGTGGAAACCGGCGGTAAGGGATGCCGTCAAGCTGAAGAAGGAGTCCTATCGGGCCGTTTTGGCCTGCGGGACTCCGGAGGCAGCTGACAGGTACCGGATGGCCAAGCGGAACGCGGCTTCGGCGGTTGCTGAGGCAAAAACCCGGGTGTGGGAGGAGTTTGGTGAGGCCATGGAGATTTACTTTCGGACGGCTTCGAGGAAATTCTGGTCCACCATCCGGCGTCTCAGGAGGGGGAAGCAGTGCAACGTCAACACTGTTTACAGTGGGGATGGCGTGCTGCTGACCTCGACTCGGGACGTCGTGAGTCGGTGGGGAGAATACTTCGAAGACCTCCTCAATTCCACCTACACGCCTTCCATTGAGGAAGCAGGGCCTGGAGACTCTGAGGCGGATTCTCCAATCTCTGGGGTCGAAGTCACTGAGGTAGTTAAAAAAGTCCTCGGTGGCAAGGCCCTGGGGGTGGATGAGATCCGCCCGGAGTTCTTAAAGGCTCTGGATGTTGTGGGGCTGTCATGGCTGACACGCCTCTACAACGTTGCGTGGACATCGGGGACAGTGCCTCTGGATTGGCAGACTGGGGTGGTGGTTCCCCTCTTTAAGAAGGGGGACTGGAGGGTGTGTTCCAATTACAGGGGAATCACACTCCTCAGCCTCCCTGGTAAGGTCTATTCTGGGGTGCTGGAGAGGAGGGTCCGTCGGGAGGTCGAACCTCGGATTCAGGAGGAGCAGTGTGGCTTTCGTCCTGGCCGTGGAACAGTGGACCAGCTCTACACCCTCGGTAGGATCCTCGAGGGTGCATGGGAGTTCGCCCAACCAGTCCACATGTGTTTTGTGGACTTGGAGAAGGCGTTCGATCGTGTCCCTCGGGAGGTTCTGTGGAGGGTGCTTCGGGAGTACGGGGTGCCGAGCCAACTGATAAGGGCGGTTCGGTCCCTGTATCACCAATGCCAGAGTCTGGTCCGCATTTCCGGCAGTAAGTCAGATTCGTTCCCAGTGAGGGTTGGACTCCGCCAAGGCTGCCCTTTGTCACCGATTCTGTTCATAATTTTTATGGACAGAATTTCTAGGCGCAGCCGAGGCGTTGAGGGGGTCCGGTTTGGGGACCTCAGCATCGCGTCTCTGCTTTTTGCAGATGACATGGTGCTGTTGGCTTCTTCAGGCCGTGATCTCCAGCTCTCGCTGGAACGGTTCGCAGCCGAGTGTGAAGCGGTCGGGATGAGGGTCAGCACCTCCAAATCCGAGTCCATGGTCCTTGATCGGAAAAGGGTGGAATGACCTCCGGATCGGGGATGAGATCCTGCCCCAAGTAGAGGAGTTCAAGTATCTTGGAGTCTTGTTCACGAGTGAGGGGAGGATGGAGCGTGAGATCGACAGGCAAATCGGTGCAGCGTCGGCAGTAATGCGGACCCTGTACCGGTCCGTTGTGGTGAAGAGAGAGCTGAGCCAAAAGGCAAAGCTCTCAATTTACCGGTCGATATACGCTCCTACCCTCACCTATGGTCACGAGCTATGGGTCGTGACCGAAAGAACGAGATCTCGGATACAAGCGGCCGAAATGAGTTTTCTCCGCAGGATGTCCGGGCTCTCCCTTAGAGATAGGGTGAGAAGCTCGCTCATCCGGGTGAGACTCGGAGTAGAGTCGCTACTCCTCCACGTTGAGAGGAGCCAGATGAGGTGGCTCGGGCATCTTATCAGGATGCCTCCTGGACGCCTCCCTGGGGAGGTGTTCCGGGCATGTCCCACCGGTAGGAGACCCCGGGGACGACCCAGGACGCGCTGGAGAGACTATGTCTCTCAGCTGGCCTCGGAACGCCTTGGGATCCCCCGGGATGAGCTGGACGAAGTGGCTGGGGAGAGGGAAGTCTAGGAGTCCCTCCGAAAGCTGCTGCCCCCGCGACCCGACCCCGGATAAGCGGAAGAAGATGGATGGATGGATAACTCGCTAGTTAGCAACAATTTTTTTTTCACATTTTTGTCTTTCTCACACACGCACACAGCCAATGTGGGAATCGAACTCACGGTGCCGCCACACAAGACAGGCGAGTGTACCCCTACACCAGTGGTTCTTAACCTTGTTGGAAGTACCGAACCCCACCAGTTTCATATGTGCATTCACCGAACCCCTCTTTAGTGAAAAATAAAATTATTTTTTTGAAATTCAAGACATCGATGTTTTTTACTGGTGCACAAAATAAGCCGTGCATGAACATCCCCTTGTTCAAATAACAAATTCAACACAATGCATGAACTCACAACAAATTACATACTGGCAAATCAGAATTTACACAATAAATCAGGTTTGGTCGGACCTCCTCAGTGGAGGCTCTGCCGAACCCCTGAGACCGACTCACCGAACCCCTAGGGTTCGATCCCACCCAGGTTAAGAACCACTGCCCTACACCATCAGCGATCCCCGCTAGTTAGTAACCAGTTAGCTTTAATATAACTAGCTAGCTAGTCACTGTCATGATTTCTCTTTGATTTGGTTTTGATTTAGAATTGTTTCATGTTTTCCTTGTGTTCCTTTTGTATGCGTCTGTCTCGGTTATTGCGTCCACCAGTGCTCGTTTACCTGTTCCCTTGCATTGCCCAATCAGAGCTCTCCAACCCCGTGTGTTCAGGTATTCCTCGTTGTTCCGTCAGTTTGAATGTATTAAGTTCCCTGCTTTCTTTCAATCGCTGCATTGTGTTCCTATCAAGTCGTCAAGGGCCTATTTGTTCAAGACGTCTTTGTTAAAGTGGACCTCCGGAGATTCCGCCTTGTAGTCTTGATAGGAAAGGGAGCACTATTGTAAAATTTGAATATCTGGTGCCCCCATTTTTGCGTGCAGTCTTGCATTTGCTGAAATAATCCGTCTGGTTACGTTTGAATGCACGTTGCAATGTTGAGAATGACCTTCAAGCTGTCCCTTGCACCTACCACTTGCTATTGAGTGTTACAGCACATTGCTTGCCAATGAATGGAAATCTGTCTTTGTTTAAATCGCTAAGTAACCCTGATACGTCGCCGTAGGGCAATATTCAATTTGCTGTACTCATGTACACTGGCAAAACGCTTATCTGCACCCTTGTTTATACTTGTTTATACCACGCATAATGTTCGTTGACTCCACCCAACACTGTGTAATGTGTGTAATTTGCTGACCTGTTTGAATCTCTTGACTGCACAGTCAGTGTTCCTTAGTGACGCTCTGTACACAACTCCAAAGCCCCCCTCACCAATCTGCAGGGCTGGCGAAAACCCCTCAGTCCCAGCATGCACCTCTTCATAGGACCAGCACATCACTCCATAGCTGTCATCACCAGATGCCACCAATGGGGGGCCCTAGAGGATTGAGGGGATTTGTGATACATCTGTGATCATTAACATTTGTTGATGAGTGTTAATTAACCTGTAGGGTTCGAGGTTGGAAAGAATGCAAACTTGATGGGGGTGGGGCTGGTCGAGGTAGAGCTCCTTCTCCTCCTTTAGCAACGGTGAAACACAACATATATTTCATCAGTGCAATCACCAGCTCCCTGAATTAAACAAGTTTTCTGACTTCATAACATACAACAGCCTGCACACTAATGTTAAGATATTCAGTCATAATTTCTGTATGGAGTTTGCATGTTCAGCTCGTGATTATGCGGGTGTTCTCCTAGGACGGAGGCTTCCTCCCACACATATTTAAAAAATGTTTCTGGAGTTAATTGAAGACTAAATTCCATATGTGTGAATGTGAGGATAAACGATGGAGGGAGGGAGGGAGGGAGGGAGGGAGGGAGGGATGGATGGATGGATGGATGGATGGATGGATGGATGGATGGATGGATGGATGGATGGATGGATGGATGGATGGATGGATGGATGGATGGATGGATGGATGGATGGATGGATGGATGGATGGATGGATGGATGGATGGATGGATGGATGGATGGATGGGGCGACATGGATGTTTTGTTTCCTTTTGGTGTTAACTGCATATTATTATTTCATAATTGTTAAATCCAATGCCGTGGCTATTCTTCACATTCACACCTGGGGCATTATTCCTCAAGTTTATTAGTGCAAGGATTTGCAGGATTTGGATTTGTGGCCAAATTTTAGGAAACATTTTTAGAATCATGATCCTAGTAAAGATAAAAATGATTCCTGAAGAATTGTAGCTCTTAAAAGACCTCCTAAGATGATATCTGTTAAAAGCAGGCAAGAGGACTTTTAAGACAGTGGTCCCCAACCGCCGGGCAGCGGACTGGTCCGTGGGTCACTTGGTACCGGGCCACCAAGCCGCACAGATTTTTTTTTTTTTTTTAAATCGACGATCAATTAATTCAGGTCAAGACGCTCGTCCCGGTAACGTGACATGTTTCCCCAGCCGAGCCCGCAAAGCAAGCAAAAATGAGTAAGAATTTATTTTGAAAAATATAGGCGATTCTCTCCCAGTTACATCCGTCGGTTCAGGTCAAGACGCTCGTCTCGGTCATGTGACATGTCACCCCAGTCGAGCCCGCGAAGCAAGCAAAAATGAGCAAGAAACAGAGATGTTCAGAAAGCTTCTTTGGAAAGGGAAAAAAGCCCAATGAGGAAACGAAAGAAGAAGAGGCTGAGACTTCTAAGAAAAGGAAAGCTGCATTTAAAAGAACATTTCTGGAGTCCTTCTGGATATATGGATTTATCGCCACAGGTGACTCGGACGCGCCAAGCCCACTCTGCATAATATGTGGCGACAAGCTAGCTTCACGAGGCAATGAAGCCTTCAAAACTGGTTCGGCACATGGAGACCAAGCATCCTGCATTAAAAGACAAACCTTAACCACTTCGGCTGTCATTGTCTTCGATTACGCCTAGATGGGACCGGCTCGTTTCTGAGAAATAAGCTCAGTGCTCCCACTCATTCAATGAAATGGTGAGTTTTATTTTTATGTCGTTTATACTTGTTTTTATGCCAGTCGTATCATTTTATTTCATCCTATTTATATATTTATTATAAATGTATTATTTATTTATATAAATGTATTATTTATATAGAGGCCTGTCAGTGAAAATATTTCTGACACGTAACCGGTCCGTGGCGCAAAAAAGGTTGGGGACCACTGTTTTAAGCAGTTCAGGAGTTCCCTGAGCAGAGGACAAAATGACAGACAGAAGAGGCAAGAGAGATATTCTCCAAAAACAGGATGATGGTGCATTAATGAAACAAGCCATTTTACCCTCATAATAGCAAAATTGTTTAGTAAATTGTTTACTTCAGTGCGCAACTGCGCATGTTGAACTACCTGTAGTGCTGATGACATGGGTTGCCATTGGGAGAGGAGCCACTACTGTTTTGGCAGGAGGATCAAAGTTAGAGAGACTAACAGGAAGAGCATGTGGAGACTCCTTCAAAGACAACGCCCCTAAGAAGTCAAAATGACATTTAGTGGTAATCATAAGACCAGTTCAAAGGTCAGAGGTCACAAGACACACAGAGAAGGATCACGTCTCTTGGATGGAAAAGCTGATGATGCTCCAGCAGGTCCAGCAGCTCACCGACGCGTCCGTTTCTGTTGCCCCATTGGTTCATTACATAGGCTGTCCGCATCTCCTTCTTCTGAGCTAATCGCACGCTGACTTGATCTCCAAGGACCTCTGAAGCTGAGACAGAAAGTTCATTCCAAAATGGGTAAAAAGTAGTGTCATAGAAGGGCATTATGTATACTTATGTATTCTCTTAAGTCCTTCATTTCCCTCACAGAATTAATAATGTAACTTTCAGCTACATAAGTCCGGGTGTCATGTGACTTCCTGTGTGCATTTTTACGCAGCCACAGTTGCAGTATACCAGTTGCGCCAACACACCAATGACTGACAGTGGAGCGCAGCGATAAAAGTTATCAGTCAAAATTCTCTCCAAGTAAATTCACATCTAATTTTGATAAGGACATAATGAGATGCACAAGCTCGACGGGATATTATTCATCTATCAAGCGCCAGGTGTGCTTTTTTTCAACTATTGCAATGCTAGGCAGGATTGGTATTACCCAGATTTCTTTTTTAGTTTTATTTAACTTTACTTGTATTTTGTATTATGTTTCTGTTGTGTTTATTTCCATATAGTTAGATTATTGGTTTTTTTTAGTCATAAACACTCAGCACTGGGCATTTAGATGTGTGCCTGTGACTTAGATTTACTCTGGTTAGGCAATGACTTGCTTCAATATGATGTGACTCTGTTTTCTGTATTTAGTTTTATTCTATTTTTCATATTTTAATTCATTTCCACTTTTCTATTTTTCGTTTTGAAAATGATATTCTAACGAGGGGGCGATCCTAAGTGTGTCTTGTGTGTCACACCACACCGCACTAACCGAAAGACAACTATGACCCGCGGTCGGAGGCAAGCCTCGCACCGCAGTTCCCTCTGAAGCGAGGGAGCGCGCAAGCATTGCCCGCTTCTCCATCCGGTGCACTCACTTGACAGCAGTGAAGAGATACCGCATCCACCCTGTCAATGGAACCCACCAACATGTTGGCATCCCCTCCTAACCCACCTGGAGTGATGGAACTGGATGCCCCACAGGCGCCAGATTGCTTATCTCAAAGATTAAGTCATGCAAGTTTCAGCCTGTAACCTAACCTTATAAACTTGCAAGACTTATTATAATCGCAAGACTCCCCATAGAAGTTCTCCTCATCTGCTGTTGTCATTGTTGTAAAAACCACTCCTGGTGCTTGTTGTTAGGGATCTCTAATATCTAAACTGTCCACCGCGTACATGTGTCAGCTAATTATGCGTTCCTTTCATCAAAGTGAGATGTGAATTCACTTGGAGGAATGTTGAGTGATTTTCACTACTCTCTGTGGTAAATCCTTAGCTTTGCCCCCATAACTGTGCAGCCAGGATGTTGGCATAAACATTAATGCAGGGCTCAGTCACACGATGTCCAGAGGTTCATTGGTGACAAGTAGAATGCAACAATTTTGTTTTGAAAGGGCGGGTTGAAGTGGGAGTAAATTCCAAATACACTTTTAGTACACACTATGAAAGAAATAAGGAATATTTCTAATTCAATTTAGTGTTGATGGATTAATTGCCAACAGGGTGGCAAGTATGGTAACAAAACACCTGCCAGCCCATAAAACTGCCTGTTCATAATATCCTTAAATTATTGCTGATCATTTTTGTGAGAAATAATTAACTGACTAGTGCTAACACATAGATCGATATAATTAATTATTAATAATTAATTTTGAACAAAATTGTCTTTTTAGAAGAGTGTATCAAAGTAGTTGTTCTTTTCATTCATCAGTACCCAAGAAGTTGTCTTTAGATTTAAAGTCAGGGACCCCAGTTATATACACTGTCCTATTATGGAAAAAACAGTTCACCTCATCAATAACAGCTAGCTCCTCAATGAAATAAGGACCTTCAGCTATATTGACCCAATGAAATCTATAGTTGTGGTTGTGACCAAAAAATGACTTAACAGCAAGTTGGAACTGATTTATGCGATCGAATTAGGACTTTTCTATTTCACCGTCCAGTTTCATGTCGGCCGGGGATTGTGTCTCACCAAAGCGCGTCCAGTCCAGTTCTGATAGCCCATCCATGATGCAGCAGAACTCCCAGTGGACCGTGGCTGGTAGACTGTGCAAAAAGTAGCTTCTGACGTCTCTTTGGGACATTTTCTGAAGGAAACTTCAACTCTGAATGAAAACTTTACTGAATGACAAGGGAGCACAAAGATGCTAACAAGCTAACAGTACGACTCACGGCACCAAGCTGTACCAGCAGAGGCGCATACATCCGGACCTAGATCACCCGGATTCATTGGTGTTGAATGGGACCAACCTGTCCGATTCAAGGAGTACCAAAGGTTCTGCTCGGTTGCTTTCGGAGAAGTTGTTGTTCTTCTTCTTTCCTATTTTTTGGCAGTTTACCACCTGCTGTATGGGCCATTACCGCCATCTACTGGGTAGCAGGCTATGATGATGTTGTCACAGACCGAATACATAATAACACTAACAGTTAAATAAAGAAAAAAACGATATCCTTTTCATTAGCCCGGTTTTCTTAAGGAAGTCAAATAACTGACACTGAACTTTTCCTACCTTCAGAATATTTTCCATTCTAAATGCTACCTTTGCTTGCCTTCAATATTTTCCTCTCCTTCCCATACTTAACACACTCCATCAGAACATGCTGGACGGTCTCACTCTCCCCACAATGTTCACATTTCCCATCAGTATGTATGCCTATTTTATGCAGTGTCTCATTTAATCCTGTACGCCCAATTCTCACGTTCTTACTGCCTCCTCCCTCCGGTTTCTCCCTAAATATCATAATACAATGTGTTTATACTATATTACATTGCATATTAAATATATGTGTATAATATATATATATATATATATATATATATATATATATATATAGCGGAAAAACAAGTTTTTGATCGTATATATACAGAGAGAGAGAGAGAGAGAGAGAGAGAGAGAGAGAAAGAGATACACACACACTGCTCAAAAAAATTAAGGAAACACTTTGAAAACACATCAGATTTCAATGGTGAAAAAAAAATGTTGGATATCTATACTGATATGGACAGTTTAATGTCTCAGTAAGAAAAGGATGTCACATTTTTTGATGGAAATAAAAGTTTTCAGCCTACAGAGGGCTCTGTAAAAAGACACCCCAAAAATCAAAGTGAAAAAATGATATGGCAGGCTCGTCCATTTTGCCTAAATTCAATTTCTGCAACTCAAAATTCTTTTCAATATCTTGTGTGCCCCCCCCCAAGCTTTTCTGCATGCTTGACAACGTCACAGCATGCTCCTAATGAGACGACGAATGGTGTCTTGTGAGATGTCCTCCCAGATCTGTCTAAGGGCATCAGTGAGCTCCTGTAAAGTCTGAGGAGCATCCTGGCGGCATCTGATGGACCGAAACATTATGTCCCAGAGGTGTTCTATCGGGTTTAGATCAGGTGATCGTGAGGGCCATTCAATTGTGTCAATTCCTTCATCCTCCAGATACTGTCTGCAAACTCTTGCCACAATAGGCTGGGCATTGTTGTGGATCAGGAGGAACCCAGGACCTACTGCACCAGCGTAGGGTCTAACCATGGGTGCAAAGATTTCATCCCAATACCTAGTTGCAGTCAGACTGCCCTTCTCTAGCCTGTAGAGGTCTGTTCGTCCCTCCATGGAAATGCCTCCCCAGACCATCACGAACCCACCGCCAAACCGGTCATGCTGAATGATGTTGCAGGCAGCATAGCACTCTCCTTGGCTTCTCCAGACCCTTTCACGTCTATCACAGGTGCTCAGGGTAAACTTGCTCTTATCTGTGAAAAGCACAGGGCGCCAGTGGCGGACTTGCCAATTCTGGTGTTCTATGGCAAATGCCAATCGAGCTCCACGGTGCTGAGCAATGAGCACAGGGCACACTACAGGACGTCGTGCCCTGAGGCCACCCTCGTGAAGTCTGTTTCTGACTGTTTGGGCAGAGACATTCACACCAGTAGCCTGCTGGAGGTCATTCTGTAGGGCTTGGGCAGTGCTCAACCTGTCCCTCCTTGCACAAAGCAGCAGATATCGGTCCTGCTGATGGAATGAGGACCGTCTACGGCCCTGTCCAGCTCTCCGAGAGTAACTGCCTGTCTCCTGGAATCTCCACCATGCTCTGGAGATTGTCCTGGGAGACACATCAAATCTTATGGCAACAACACGCATGGATGTGCCATCCTGGAGGAGTTGGACAATCTGCGCAACTTCAGGAGGGTTAAGAAATCTCCTCATGCTCCCAGTCGTGATAATGACTCTAGCTAAAGCAAACACTTGTGGAAAAACTGTTAAAAAAAGATCAAGAGTAGGAACTTGAAATGGCCTCCACCTGCAAAAGCAGTCCTGTTTTGGGGACCATCTCGTTGTTGCCCCTCTAGTGCACCTGTTGTTAATTCCATCAACACCAATGCAGCTGAAACTGATTACAACCCCCTCTGCTATGTGCCTGACCAAAACCTTATCAGAAAAGTCTAAATGAATTCATGCCATACCCTGATAAAAAACTGTTCCTTTAATTTTTTTGAGCAGTGTATATATACATACATTCATACATACACACACGCACACGCACACGCACACACACACACACACACACATACATACATGCATTTTCTGTACCGCCTATGCCAGCAGTCATCGGGGAGTAGTCAGGGGACACCCTGAACTGGTTGGCAGCCAATCGCAGGGCACACAGACGAACAACCATTCGCACTGGCACTCGCACCAACGGGCAATTTGGAGTGCTCAATCAGCCTAGCATGCATGTTTTTGGAATGTGGAAGGAAACCGAGTGCCTTGAGAAAACCCAAGCAGGCACGGGGAGAACATGCAAACTCCTCACAGGTAGGGCTGGAGGTGGAATCGAACCCACACCCTCTGAACTGTGAGGCGGACGTGCTAACCAGTGCATCTCAAGGATAGGATTTTGGAAATTGGGGGACAGGGATCAAAGTTAGAATAACACTCTCTCTCTGTCTCTCTGTCTTTCTCTGTCTTTCTCTGTCTTTCTCTGTCTTTCTCTGTCTTTCTCTGTCTTTCTCTCTCGCTCTCTCTCGCTCGCTCTCTCTCGCTCTCTCTCTCGCGCGCACACACACACACACACACACACACACACACACACACACACACACACACACACACACACACACACACACACACACACACACACACACACACACACACACACACACACACACACACACACACACACACACACACTCACACACAAGCGCACAAAACACTGTAACTTTTAAACTTTGCCTGAAAACTACAATCTATTATTATTTATTAGGTTTTTCTTTTAATCACGCCGTTATTCCTAAACGCTGGATCAACATCTCGCGAGATCACAGCACGCCTTCCCCACTCGACTCGACATTTCAGCGTTCACGTGAACATCTCGCGATATTGCTTAAGTGACGAAGGTTGGAAAAAGAGTTAGAGGGGGCGGGGTGCAGCAGAGATGTTCTGAGGTTTTTTTTTTTTTTAATGTAAAATTATTTATTTAAATAAAAATGGCTGCCGTGGAGAGCGAGGAGGAGACAATGTACGTAAGCTCCTTTTAAAAAACATTTCATCATCTGTTAAAGAGTCGCTGTCTTGGACGCCTCCGCCATCTTTTTGTCGTCTTTTTTATTTCACTTCGAAGTGCGTTCATTTTACACCGGCCTTTCTCGGTGGAGCGAGCTTAACTGGAATACGTCACCAACTTCCAGCTTCGTGTCTACTTCAGCTGCCATTAGGGCTTGCCCGCTTGCTCACCCCGTTTCCCGCGCCACTTTACCCATTCTGCCGAGCAGACGTTCCCGCACGCCTGGAGGTTGGGCCGCGGGACGGCGATGCCATGCCCGCCTGCCGCCTTCCTGCCTCGAGCAGTCGGTGGTATTAGCACGCAGGTGTTCAGCAGGCTGCTAGCTAGTCAGTACTGAGTGTTTTCATGGTAGTGAGTGTGTATTAACACTCATTCATGAAACTAGTGTACTTGGCGTCACACACCTCCAGTCAGCATCCTTCACCCAAGTGCTGCTGAGCCAAGCATCACATGCTCTTCATGTTGTCACCAAACTTCTCAGAATATTGATCACAGTTTATGGTGCACACGTCAAGCTGCTAAAAGTCACTTTAGTGACCACTGCTAAAAGTCAGTGAAGTGACCTCGTGTGTTGCCTACTTTTCACCAGTTTATTGTTGCTGCTGCTTCAGCTTCATCATCATCACCCTCACCTCATGCCAGCCTGGGTGCTAGGGTCACTCTAAGGGGTCACACCAAAAAACTTTAGTTGAACACCTCTGATGTAATCCATGCAATTCAGAATTCAACCTCACGCACACTTAGTCCTCTTATTTATTTATTTGTTGTGTTATTTATACATTATTTATTCAGCACGCTGTTGTTTACTTGTTACTTTGGCATGTGGAGAAATTGACAATAAAGCTGACTTTGACTTTGACTTTGACTTGACAACTTCAGAGTTCACACTGCCACCACGTGATGTCAGCGCAGTGTAGACTTCAGTTCAGCAAGCGTCAAAGGAATAGTGTTGTGCTGTTTTGCTTAATTGCTTAACACTTAATCCAAAAGGAGGAACAGCCTTCTGCTGTTAAAACATGAAGATGGTGAGAAGACAAAACATTATATTCAGGAAATTACATGAGTAGAGGTCAGTATTGGCAGGACAAATGCGTTACGCTGGTGCGTTTTTTGGGGATGGCAGAGTAAGATCAGATCTGCAGATGGACATTGTTTAAAATTGACATTAAACTAAACAGCAATACAAATAAAATTAAGAGTACTGTAAGAGATTGGATTAATGTGTACTCAGCAGTAGTAGCTTGAAAGTTGTATGTTCTAGAGTTCCATGAAAGCCCCAATGTGTGGGTGAAAAAGTGGCTGATGGTCATTAGTGGAGAAGTAGGTTGTTTGTGCATTTGACAGATGGCACTGCTGTAGGTTATGACAATTAGTTTCTATATGAAGAACTACAATATTTACTCTTTTGTTTTAATCGTTCTCCGTTAACAGTTCTTGACAATTATGCATTGTTGGTAGTAACAGCGTTAAAATAAACAGCACTACTTACAGCACAACTTCATAATGATGATTAGCTGAAGCAAAATAAAATGTTATTGTTAGCCATTTGGAGATGAATGTCTGCACTGTTAATACACATGAAAGCAAGAATAGCCACTCACAATTTTTACGCATGTACTGAGCAAATGATCAAAAACAGCATCACCAGCCCAATTAATTCAACAAGTAAAGCAGCCATCTTTAAATATTTTTTTCTTATCAGAGATGCAAGTTCCCATTTCTATTTGATTTGTATTTTGAACTGATTCCAAATTTGCCCTCAGTTTTTCTATAGCACATTTTCAAAGTAATAATAATCATAATAATACTCTAACAAGAGTAGGTAATATAATAAGATATTTAGTAATAGCTATGAATTAAGTGTAATTAAATAAGAATCATTATTAATATATATTAATTCACTATGAGGTAATTTTTTTCTAAAATGTCACCGCAATAAATTACAATGCAAGGTAAAATCCATATTGCGCAACCTTCTATAGTTCAAGATGAAATAAAAAATGAAAATATCTAAAAAATCTATGCTGTTAGGAAAATGTTTTTTGTGGTTGGGGGTTTTTTTTGGGGGGGGGTGTGAGCAACTAAAGCTGATTACTGTTTTTAAGCTAATTTGCCTAGGAGCAAGTATTTCTAGTATTTGGAAAATTGTTTGGAACACATATCAACTTTGAACTCAGATGTTCCAGTACACGAGTCCACGCTGATGCCAATATTGAATGATACAGACACAGAAAATGTTGCTTTTTATTTTAATTTGTGTTAAAAAAAAAAGCTAAGATCCAATAAAAGAAGGAAGAGAATTTTTTTTTATATTTAAAAGCTGCACACAAGTATCTGTGTGTTGAAGATGACTTCCTGTAACATGCAGGCTCTGACTTCCTTAGAGAGCAAAAGCATGCATGGCTGCTCTTGTGTTAAGTTGCACGGCAGTCAGCAGCTGTACGTGATGTCATTGCTGCACCTCTTGTCATTCATCAGCGCAAGCTGTAAGATACTCAGGTGTTTAGGTTGACTTCAAAACTTCATGCTTGTGAATTCAAGGGACAGCTCTCTCCATATGGTCATGATGCAGGAGCAAGAACTATTAGTTGTGCTTTACATCAACCAAACGTCTATTTCCTGTCACATGAGAAACCAGTGAATCTAATAGTTTGTCATGTGCTGCCCAGCAAGCTTATAATAGTGTGACTCAGGAGGAGCATGGTGACACTAGTTTTAAGGCTTTGCATTTGGTATAATTTCTTGAGTACATTCATCTACTCTTTAACGGCCATTTTTAGGCTGCTCCTTTTGGTACAGGTGTCATCACAAAAACAAAAAGACGGATGAAATGAGATCTCCTTAGCTACACTGATGTCTCATGTGCATGACAGTGTTTTGAACTGAACTATTATTCAACTTAAGTATTTTCCCCAAAACATAAGTCTTTTTCCCAAACAAACTGCTGGAGTGAATGAGTGTTTGAATTTAGTGGTTCCACTGTAATTATTTATCATGCCTTAAAGATGATGTTGAAGCTTGACCTCTTCAGGAAAGAAAAATAAATCGGCATAGTGATTAGTGTCTAAAGATCATCAAACAGTTCTTGTCAGTGATTCAGTGGCATACAATTTATTTGTGATGTCATCATGGATGTTGTCTGTTACACAGAAAGGAGGAACCAGAGGGCCAGGAGGAGAGAGTACGACCACACAGTAAGACTAAGAAGGTGCGCAAGGAACGGCGCCATGTTGAACAGGTGGCAGTCTCTCAGGAGCCGTTGCCCCTGTCAGGGGTGGAGTCAAAGACCTCGGTGGGTGAAGGCGGAACTAACAGTGTAATTTTGATTATGAAGCATGCTTGTGAAGTGTGTTGAATGTCTGTGTTTCAATGGTAGCCATCAGACCCGGTGGCGGGACCCTCGCAAGCAGCATCT